>NC_079911.1:5882643-5900771 GCF_024868665.1 Triplophysa rosa | reverse complement strand
AAGCTGAATTGTGTGTGTGTGTGTGTGCGTGTGTGTGTGCGTGCGTGCGTGCGTGCGTGTGAAAGAGAGAATCTGAAGGGGTATTGTTGGCTATAGACTTAAAACCTGCAAACTATGAGAGGGAAAACTCTATGGAAAATAGTATGGAAAACTCTAACTTGTGAATAGATCATTTGCATTCAGCAGTATTTGTAGTACATAGGCTACGTAAAAAAAAGTTGTTTTGGGAGCTAATATTGTCCTAATACTGTCATAATCTATTGGCATTTTTTGTGCTTTCCTAGAGCATAGCGTATGATTTATAAGTAATATATACTTACTGTATATATTTGAAATATATTTAATAAATAACATCAAAGCACAGGAGACAGATAACATATGATAGCAGGCACAAAACATATGTTTATATATTAAAAGAGTAATAGTGCAAAACTGTATTATGAATAAAACATGAAATAAAGCTTAAGTCATCACATATACAGTGAGGGAAATAAGTATTTGATCCCCTGCTGATTTTGTAAGTTTGCCTACTTACAAACAAATGAAGGGTCTATAATTTTTATGGTGGGTTTATTTTAACTGATAGACACAGAATATTTAAAAAAATCAGGGGAAAAAAATGTTATATAAAGGTTATAAATTGATTTGCATTTCAGTCAGTGAAATAAGTATTTGATGGGGGGAAGGCGTACTTCCGCTTGTCCCGCGGCCAGCTGTGCGCTAGAGCATCTGTGCCGAGGGGGGCCTCGGACAGGGAACATCATAGCGGGTAATGGGTGGTGTCCAGGGAGGCGAACAGGTTTACCTGAGCCTGCCCAAACTGCACCCAAATGGGCTGGACTGCGTGGGGGTGGAGTCGCCACTCTCCACGAAACGTCAACTGACGAGAGAGCGCGTCGGCTGTCTGGTTCAGGTCGCCTGGGATATGTGTGGCTCGCAGGGAGCGGATCACCTGCTGACCTGCTGGTTGATATACGCTACGGCAGTTGTGCTGTCCGACCAGACCAGCATGTGCTTGTCCTGCACGAAAGGTTGTAGCCTCTTTAGTGCAAGTAGCACAGCCAACGACTCTAGGCAGTTGATATGCCAGCGCAGGCGGGGGCCCGTCCATCGCCCCGACTCTGCGGGCTTGCAGCCACGCTCAAGCCCGAGGCACCATGTATCCAGCCGCGAGTGCTGGGAGAGGCAGTGCGGTCACTGCAACCCAACGCTCATGGCGGCCCGGGAAAACATGGCTGACATTTCGACGTCCACTTCTTCCTGGGCTTGACCCCCCGAGGGAGAGAGCTCCGAGGAATCGTTGGAGTCAGATCCCAGTAAGTCACCCTCCGATGCTGCAAGGGACATCTCATCATCATCACGCACCGTTTCCGAATATGTGGTTGATAGAGAATGCATTATCAAAGATCACGGCGATCTGTTTTGTGAGAGCACATGGTGCTGTCACAGTTCCGCGGTGGGGACTTGTAGTCCGTAATGGTCTGAATACCCTGCCACAGGCTCTGAGTGTCGCTGAAACGTTGGCTATCCTCCTGGAGTACTGTCTCTTAGCCTCTCCGATACCGTGATTTTTTGTTCAGCTGTTCACACTATTTTTAAAATATGGCCAATACTTGTGATGGTTGCAAACTGAATCGCATGCGCAAAACAACAATAACACGTAACACGCAGCATGCTGTCATACAGAAGCAGGGTCAAGTCAGCGGGTGTGTTTGACTTTATGCAGTGCTGATCGGACCGTTCTCCAGGCACGATTTGAGAGCATTCCTGGAGCAGTCCTCTCACGGGGTGTGCGCAAGCCGGTTTGCACGTCCCAGCATGGAGTAGAGCACACCTATAGCTACGTATGTTTTACCACCGTGTCAACACGCACGCGAGTGGTGGATGCAAAGCAATAAAGACAATAGAAACCATTTCTTGTTATAGTGGATTCTTGGCATTTGTTGCATCGCATCGTGCAGCTCGCGTGCGGTGTAGACAGTGCAAGGGCTTATGTTTATATAATCTGATGCTTAATGCTTGGCAACCAAGCTGTAAAGTGCACTTCCGTCAACAGAAGGGTGCGTGAAGCTTTAAATCAGCGCAGAATTGTAACGCATGTCCATCTACAATGACGCAAAAGTGGCATGAATTCCGATATGATCGTTCAGACTGAGGTTGCAAACATCAGACCTGTATCTGATTTCGGACCACATATGGAAGTGGCTAAAATCAGATTTAAAAAGATCGGATTCCATGTGGTTTGTCCTGTTCACACTGTCATGCAGTAAATAGATCTGGGTCACATATGAGCACACTCTTTAGTCTGTGTGGTTAACACAGCGAGATGAAAAACGCAATTGGGTGGGCTGTCTGCTGCTTACTGGTGTGCTGGTACAGTTTCACTTTCTATTGTCTAATTCCCTTAAATCACATGACTGAAAAGCAACTGTAAAATACATTTACATACCCTCCTCCCTGTTGTCTGGCGCAGGGATTTTCATATAAAAGAGAGTGAGGCTGGGGTTCTTTCCCCTGTGGACATCAGATCAGAGAGGCAAGTCATGTGAACGGTAAGTATCCATTATCTCTAAATACTTTTCATCTGTTTTATTATTATATTTTCATGAATCATTAAACCGCTAAATGTCTGCAGTGGATACCATTTCATATAGTTAACCCAATAAGGTATACTAGCAATGACCTAACCAAATATGAAGAACAGGTTAAATATATTTATCTGAAATATAATCTGAAATACATTTATTTTTGGAATGTTTTTATACAATAATTAATCTGCTTTTAAATGCTTTTGCATGATTACTTTTATTAATATGTAATTTTGTGCATATCTTATTTGCTTATATTGAAATTAATTTGTCATTTTTATTTTAAATGTTTTCTCCAGTCTGTTAAAATATACAGGTGTGCATAGAATGGTGGCAGTAGAATCAACTATAGCAAGGACCAACCTTTCTCTGTAGAAGAGTAAGTCAAATTAAAATGAATTAAATAATCAACTTTAAAATTAAAGGCTAAAATTATTTACATAATGTGTATTAATTTTGTGATTAAATGTACAAACATAAATTATTTTCTTACGAAGATAAAATAAATTGTTAATGAGAAGATATTACCTTAAACTGCATGGACTGCAGACGAAATGAATCTGTGATGTGCTTTTACTATGGAAGTGATATTCTGTTTAGATATATATAGCACCTCAGTGATCCTAAAGAACGGCTGAAGAACCTTTGAAGAACCAAGATATGGTTCTATATAGCACTTAAAGTGGTTCCCCTATGATTATGAGCCAAGAACCACTTTTAGTGATATATAGCACCATTTTTTATAGCACCAGTGTATATTCACTGACTCTAGAACTGACCCGGCAGTGTTGGTCTTCCCTATACAATAACCCTATAGTAACCAAGGTCATAGTGTCTTTGAACCACCAGAGGTCCCTGTTTTTCTTAAAGATGATTTAAATTATGTCGCTATAAAATGTAAACATGACAGTGAATCTTTTTTGGAAGTTTATATTCAGAGTTAACTTTAGTAGAGTCATGGATATGTATTTTTGATGCTGATTTAATACTTATACTGGTAATGAATTCTGGTTTATTTCATTTCGGACCTCCAACATGAAGTTCACCGGATCTGACCTGGATGTTGTTTACTGGCTATGGCTTCCAAACACATGAATATTAAGAAAAAGCACCAAGAAACTGAAGCAAATGAGCAAGGTATGTTTTTAAATATGTAAAATATAAATAAAATATTTAAATGTGTAAATGTTGGTATTGTAGTAACAATCAATATTACTTAATTAATTATCAGACAAGTTTAAAATAATGATGGTGGTCTGACAGTATTGCAAAATCTGGAAATCTGATTTTACTATTTGGGCTTTTGCTCACAGTTTGATCCCCCCTACTTTGAAAATATCTCCTGCGCCCTTGAACAACAGCATGTCTTAGTTCTGTAAAACAGAAGCCTCCTTAACTAGCCTAAGTAGAAAACTTTTTTTATGAATGTTATCCACCGTGTTACTCTGTGCTGTCCGATCAGCGGCATCTGGTGGAATGTCTATCATCTATCATCGTTCGCCAAACATTCTACAACATATAAATGGCAAGTGCAAGGAAAGCCATTTCTAGCCATTACTTTTCCTTGCATGAAATTAAAGACTAACAAAACTAACACATTTTCTGGGGGAAAGCCTGTTACTGGAATAGTAAACATTTCTCTAATTGAATATGGGCTAGGTGACTGCCCTCTTATTTTATAAAAAAAAAAAAACTAACTTGACAGTAGGCTACTTGACTGTCTGCTCATTCTAACAAAACCATAATGCCATGGTTTTCTTTATATAGAGGATAACCATAACCAGATTTTGTAAATGGTACATTTGTTTAATCCGTTTGTTCTTGCACTTCAATTAAAATGGACTTGACTTGAGAGGATTCATGTTCATTTACAATGTGTTGTGAGGTTTTGTTTCAACATTTAATAGATGAATTCCCAATAGATTTATAGGCATCATGAGTATGAAGTTGCACTTGCACCCAGTGGAAAATACTTAGATATAATTGATACGTAATTTATCAATAGCATGCATGTTGTTTTAGAGTAATATACTGTAATAAAATAATTATATTTGTGCTTAAACAATAATCAAAAGGGTACACAGTTGGTCTCCCACCATATGCTCTGTCATCAGCACAAATGATATGTCCCTGTTACGAAATGGTCAAGGGCAAGGCAGAACCAAAATGCAGGCAGGCGATGAAGGGGTTAACTTAAAAAATGATTTATTTAAACAAAAACAAAACAAACAACCCACCGTGGGGGTAACGAAAACATAAACAAGAGACTTTTCAAAATATAAACAAAACTTCCCACAAGGGGGCAAAACGAGAACAATAAATTATACACAAAACCAAACTCACAAAACGGGTAAGACAAGGCAGGAAACGAGAACTCCACGAACGAACAGCAGGGAACATAGAACAATGACCCGACAAAAACTGGAGACTGAGGGGAACATTAAATACGGAAACAATCACAGAGGATAATTACAAAAGGGAGGTGAGGCCAGGTGACCGGGATTGAGCCACATCATTATCCTGCAGCTAGCGACTGAAGCAGACATAAGAGAAAAGAAGAGGTGGACCTCTGCTGTTGCAGTCGACGGCGATTGCGTTTCCGGGGGTCATCCTCGGTAGTGTTCGGGGCTGTTGGCACCAACACAATTTAGACAGGGCGCCCAGAATAGATACCGGTGCCGCTAAAACAACTTTCCTCTTCTCAGGAATTCGGTATTTTCCCGTTTAGTCACAGATGTTGTGCTTGTATGTATTGGATAAGAAAGCGGTGCATCTTGAACTTGACGCTTCACAGGCGACCACCCAGTTTAGACAACACACTCTGTTTTACCACTGTAAGGGACCACCCGCTGGTCCAATGATGGTGTCCGGAGGCGTGGTGAAGGCTTCACATGTCATCTTGTCTATCCTTTGTTTAATGAAACAACATTTAAATGAAAAAATGTCCTTTATTTAATAACCTCTATTTTATATATTTATATTTTTGGCAGTTGTGAAACTAGGATAAATGTTAGATTCTCCTGCTTTATTCTAAATTACACTCGTTCATCCGATTCTTAAAGTGATACTTCACCCAAAAATGAAAATTCTGTCATCATTTACTCACCTTCGAGTTGTTCCAAATGTGTATAAATGTCTTTGTTCTGCTGAACACAGAGAAAGATATTTGGAATAATGCTTATAACCAAACCGATTTCAACACCCATTGACTCCCATAGTAGTAAAAATCACTTCATATTTTTTTTGTTCATATTTTTTTTTGTTCTGTTTAACACAAAAGAAGAGATTTTGAAGAATGTAGGATAGCAAACAGTTCTGGGGCACTTTTGACTACCATTGTTTTTTTCCTACTAGTCAATGGGGGGTAAGCTCTGTTAAGCTTTCGCGTCTCCCAAACTGCTTTGAACTTGACGCTCGCGCCTGGCTCCGCATCGCATGTCTCCATGGGCGCGTCTTCCACAACAGACAAAGTGTTTATCTTAATGCACACGCGCAACCTGTCTCAATCGCTCTTGTTCACTGCGCATTTAAAACAAACGTAAATTTAAATGACATTCAAATGACTTTACACATTCAAAGCATTGTGTACTCAAAAAAAATCCTATAATTCAACCTATATGTAATATTTCAATAGAAGTAGCCTAATCCAATTCTTTATTTTATTCTTTATTCTGATCTAGCCATCTATTGGATAGAAAGGCCCAGCATCTGCTAGAAGGTAGTGAAAGGGTCTTACAATTGTTAAAGGCAGAGCCGTTAAAAAACAGATTTACGACACTCGATCTCACCGCCGTGTGGTCACGTGGTTCATGGAACGTTCAATAGTTCTAAAACAATCTGTGTTGTCAACCTATTTGAATGGACTTCAGCGGGACAGAAAATAGCAACTATATTTGCGTAAATTTTGCTAAATATATTTGCACATTGTGTAGGCTACACTGAATCTTACATTGACTCCATTTATAGCAGCATTTTGTCTGGGAAGTAATATGAATATAAGATCTATAAATATAAGATCTATGAATACAAGATATGTCCGCCAACTCGTTAAAATGTGAAGAGTTTGGTTCCAAAATGAGATAACTCAGTTGTTTTCAACAATGTTTTCAAAAATCATGTTTTTTTATTGTGCATTTCAAATAATATCAACCAAACTGCAGTTGGTTGGTTTTATTTTAAGCCATAATAAAAAAATACAGCTAACTTACACAATAAAACACAATAACAAACATTATAAAATCATAAAAAACATAATTTTTGAACATTTTTAAAAACGGAGTTCTCATTTAATTGTTAAATTCGATGACACAACCGCATCCGCCATGTTAATAAAGCAATGATTGAAGGATATGCTCCCTGTAACATCCACCCGTTGTAAAAAGAAAAGTGCCATCTAGTGGATAATAGCAATAACATTCACGTTAAAGAATGTTCAGTGCTTGCGGAAATATGAAAAAAAAATCTATTCACAGCTTTTGAGAATCAATATTGAATCGACCACATTTTTCAAAACGATTAATCGATTTTTTGCCCATCCCTATTCCCAACTCTGTTTTTCAACGGCTCTGGTTAAAGGCATGTTGTACTAATTCTATTTAGAGTGTTTACTACACACTATAGAGAATATTGAGCTGAAACTTGACTTTAAAAAATTAAATCACAAATTGAAATCACAATTTCTGTCAGACAAATCGCAATTAGATCTTTTTTTCCAAAAACAAATTATGGCCGTTTAGCTTCAACATTTAAATAAAATATTCCTTTCTGAAGCTACTTGGTGTAATGTCACTGTAATAATGGCTTTAAATTATATTTTGGTGCCAAATGTGATGTGTGAATAATTTGCCATTAATTACATTAATTAATCGGCATGTCATGTGATTAATTAGACTAAACATTTTAATTGCTTCACATATATACAACATGAATTAAACTATTTCAATCAATATACACTGCGGTTCACAGTTTTATGTGCAGTATAAGGAGCAGTTTGAAGTCCACAGTGAGAGCGGTATGTGTTTATGTGCTATGTGCTATGTGTGTCCATGGGGTTGGGTTGTGTAATACTAATGTACCATGTTCAAAACTGTGAATGGGCTCTATGCATGTGGGACTTCAGCGTGTCACGAGAAGAACCCTAGGCAGTTTCCGGTTGGGGAGACTTAAAGCAGAGAGAAATGGAAAAAAGAGATAATAGTTAAATTTAGCAGATGCAGAGGTGGACAGTAACAAAGTAAATTTACCTAAGTACTGTGCTTAAGTACACTTTTTGAGTGTCTGTATTTTACTTGAGTATTTTCTGAGTACTTGTGACTTTAACTTCACTACATTTGAAAGACAAATATCATCCTTTTTAATCCACTACATCTATAAAAAGGTTAAAATTTTATGATTTCGATTCGTAGCCCTTTGGTCTACTCTATAGTGAAAAGGGCTTTGTAAATAAAGTAGACTTGAGACTAAAAAGTAGAAAGTTGTTTCTATGTAGTGGGTTTTCCTGTGTGCGCAATTTTTGTGGTTTTCCAGCTAGCTTTGAATCGCCATTTGGCAGATTTTTTGTGCAAATCTGGCAACCCTGGGATCTTCCCCACTAAACTAATGTAAACGTCGGCGCTACTACACAGCTGAAAGCGCTCTAAAAAGGCAAATAGAACAATAAAAGACTAAAAAGGCACATGTTAAAGTGTGGTGTAACTATGTGTGATGCATTGCTTAGAATGAGTGCTACGATCAGTCAAAGATCATAGAAGACATTGACATGGAAATTATTGGCATAACAGCTAAATAAACATGACATAGACCTTGAGCTACATGACACAGAAAATGGAAAGTTTTCATTCGACATTTTATGAGATCGCACATCTTCGAAGAGTATTTAGTTTGATCAAATTTATAAATGAGAAATACAGCTGTACGATTATTTCCGGAAAAATACGAGCTGCTGGAGGGAAGCAGGGGGGACGGAACTACAGCACGAGCACACAATGCATCATCGCATTATCCCTTCCTGCACGTACGTGCTGATTACACAGATCTTATGACTCAGTTTGACTTACCGCGTGCAGTTCATGTCCTGCATCTTTTAGCGCTGGGACCGCCCAATCTGTCAGTTTCCAACGATCTCCAAATCCAGCATTATATCCACCGTTTATATAACATTCATCACCGAAATGCAGAGAGCAAACAAACACAGCTGCATTCCGTAAGCCGAGTGAAGTAGCATTGATGGGCATGCTCTTTCGTGGGCGTGCTCTTTCTCTCACGCTAGTACGTGAGCGTGGTCTTTCACTCGGTGGATGACCCGTGGGCGTGCTTTTCTGGGAGAATAGGATCCCTCTTACGAAACAGAAATCCAGACTAATAAAAAAACTTTCCAAAACAAGTTGGAGTGCTGGGGCAGTGTATCGACCACAGAAATACTAGGCATACGTCCAACTCGTTTTTAAATAAGTTGACCATGCTAAAATCATGAGAAGCCAGCATGTTTAATAGTGTAAANATAGTCAGAATGCATGAAATAGCATGTTACCCCATCTTTAAAGCAGGCTGGAATATGGCATGTCTCCAAAAAAATGTTAAAGACTTCTGTAAAGACTGAAGACAGCTGATCAGTGCTTCAGGGTGGAGAGTCTGATGTGGCTGCTTTGCAAGGGTTCTGTCTTTTGAAAACTACATATACATGTCTCTCCATAGATAATGCGCTCTAGATAATGCACTACAGGTACAATGTAATCAGTGGCGCAAAGCATTCTGGCAGTCCAAAGCCTCTAGTATTCAGGAGATGGTGCTCTCGACTTGTGAATGGGAGTCCCTGAAGCAGACAAATTCATAACAATTGCAAACTCAAAGTTCGTTATTAGAGATTCATTTTCCATTTCCACTGTGGGGCTGATAACTGTTACAGCCGTCAGCTGGAGTCCCCTCGTGCTCCACCAGAGGGCACTCCCCATCACCTGGACAATCACCACACACTACAATACCACTGCCTGGACTCATTAGGCTTAATCACTTTCTCCTGTGACTAAATATCCTGTTATCTCTGTTCCAATAAACCCTGTCATCTCACTCAATCAGTGCAAAGTCTTATCAGTGGTAGGACTGCATTTCGTAGTGTTCTGTTCTTGTTGGATTATCGTGGTTTGACTTGTACTTTGTTTTGTGAAACTCTGTTGCCATTTCTAGCTCTCTTGTCTATAAATGTTATATGCATGCCCTGATATTTGCCTGGTTTTATGGACACTGTTTATTAAAGCTGCATTTAGATTCTCAACGCTTTGTGTCTCATATCATAACAAATTACGGAGCTCTCTTAATTATAATGTAATACGCTTAGAGAACCATGATGAAAATTCCTGTAACCTGATTAGGTACTTAGAACCGTTCGGCACAACAGTAGAAAAGTGACTTTTGATACACATTTACAGAATAAATTCCTTAAAAAAAGGTCAAGATTATCAAGTGTTTTTAGTTGCATTCTTTATCCAGGTCCTCCAATATCATGTAATTGCATTCACAAAGGTCACAATACATTGAACACAAACTGATGAACTGTGGTTTTGTTCTGTTACTTCCACACTCCAACTCATTGTGTTTTAATTTACAGGTACCATGATGAAAAAACTTCTAGAGAACCTGGGGTTGGCAGAGCATTACAATAAAAAGCTCACTCTCAGCACAGTGCTGCAGATTGGCAGAAACAGTGTCTCAGATGTGCCTGTCGAGTCCCTGTCTGATCTTCCCTGGCTCTTAATGAAGAGACTGTTGATGCTAAAAAGGACAGCAAGAAGTGTTAAGTGTTCCTCATCAAATGGAGCACAGGCAGATGATTCAGAGTGGAATGATGATCAGGAGAGTGATGAATCAGACAATCTTCAGTAAGTAAACCCTTTAGACATTTTGACTGCTCTGTTCCTTTGTTCTGACAGTTTTCTTCAACAGGAAATGATCTTAAAAATGTCCATTTGTCAGTTTTCTGTACCTCTTCTGCTTCCAAACAGCGATGAGAACCAAAACACACTTATGCTTTGGGCTGACTCTAGAACTGACCCGGCAGTGTTGGTCTTCCCTATACAATAACCCTATAGTAACCAAGGTCATAGTGTCTTTGAACCACCAGAGGTCCCTGTTTCTCTTAAAGATGATTTAAATTATGTCACTATATCAATGATCCTCAGACCTATCGGCAATAGCTGATTCCCTAGACGATAGTTATATGTTGCAAATCAATATTACTAACGCGCATTGCGCATTTCTTCATGCAAGAGAGCTTGCAATACACGTGGCTTAGGCTTTTCCTCACACCAGAGAGAGTTTATAATGTGCGGGCTTTGAGTTTTCAGTGCACGAGAGAGCTTGTGATGCGCGCGGCTCGGGCTTTTCCTAGCATGAATTTCTATGCGCGTGAGGGTTTAAAACCACCGCACGAGTTGTTCCCGTTTGGCAATCAAGTAATAACAGCACACGCCGGCATCAATGACGCATTTGGATGAATGATATTGACTTACAGCAATAGTTTACTTTCTCTTGTTTAAAAGTTTGCGGTGGTAAGTAACAATGTTGCCAACTGCACTGAACTTAAACTCTGATAGAATGCTAATTGCAATCACACATGAGCATTTTCTAGACACATAAGCTTCTGTTTTTGTCCACAAATCCAGCTTGTCATAGATAAATGCGTAATTGCCCCGCCCCTCGATACTATCATGTATCGGCGATCCACAGGCTGGCGATCGAACGATCTGATTATATCGAATATCACCCAACACTAGCACTATACGTCAGTACACTAACCCCTTAGAGAACTTCGAGGCTTAGAGAACCATGAAGAAAATTCCTAGCCGAGATCGGCTTGTAATCTGTAACCTGGTTTAGACCGTCATGATTAGGTACTTAGAACTGTTCGGCCCAACAGTAGAAAAGTGACTTTTGATACACATTTACAGAATAAATTCCTTAAAAAAAGGTCAAGATTATCAAGTGTTTTTAGTTGCATTCTTTATCCAGGTCCTCCAATATCATGTAATTGCATTCACAAAGGTCACAATACATTGAACACAAACTGATGAACTGTGGTTTTGTTCTGTTACTTCCACACTCCAACTCATTGTGTTTTAATTTACAGGTACCATGATGAAGAAACTTCTAGAGAACCTGGGGTTGGCAGAGCATTACAATAAAAAGCTCACTCTCAGCACAGTGCTGCAGATTGGCAGAAACAGTGTCTCAGATGTGCCTGTCGAGTCCCTGTCTGATCTTCCCTGGCTCTTAATGAAGAGACTGTTGATGCTAAAAAGGACAGCAAGAAGTGTTAAGTGTTCCTCATCAAATGGAGCACAGGCAGATGATTCAGAGTGGAATGATGATCAGGAGAGTGATGAATCAGACAATCTTCAGTAAGTAAACCCTTTAGACATTTTGACTGCTCTGTTCCTTTGTTCTGACAGTTTTCTTCAACAGGAAATGATCTTAAAAATGTCCATTTGTCAGTTTTCTGTACCTCTTCTGCTTCCAAACAGCGATGAGAACCAAAACACACTTATGCTTTGGGCAATGAGAGATGTTGTGAAAAAGTACAGACCACATTCCTTAGAAGATCAAAGTGCATTTGTGGAAGAAAGGATTGCTCTGTCAGAGCTACCGTTAGTGTCTTTTGTTAGGCTGGGAAGATGCAACATTTCCAAATCAGAAATTCTGAATAAGTTACTCAGCAATCCACAACAGTACATTGACACCTTTGTACACTTCAACATGGATTGTGGTAATATCCAAAAGAAAATATCAAATGGCTTAGTTGAGATCAGCAGGTATCTTCCTTGTGGTAATAGGAACATTGATGTCTTTCCTGAGCCAGTAGCTATTGCAAACTTGAGGGGTGACATACAGGACTTTGAAACACAGTACTCTTTTCTCTGCAAGGCATCCACAGCAATGTTTGTGTTCTTTGACCACAACAGTTTAGATACAGAGTATATTACAGTCCCCAGTCAGACGTCTGCACTAGAGTTGTTTTATGTGGGGGATTCAAACAATGAAAGCATAAAAGCTACAGTCAAAAAGCTCAATCTGAACAAAAGCAATTTCATCTTTAAAGCCAAACAGAATGATGCAGACTTTGTTGCCAAAATTCGGACCAAGTTGCAAGAAGCAGTTGAGAAAAACAATCGCAAAATGTCAGTTGTTCGTTTAGCTGAAGTTGCAAGAAAATTGGGAATCTTAGTGGATGAGGATGCTGAAGAATGTAAGAGTGCCAAAGAATATGCAAAAGAAATCACATCAAAAATAAAGGATAAAGTGCAGATCAAGAAAACAGAGCTACCCTTACAAGGAGAGATCTTGATAAAATTAACCAAGTTAGAGAAGGAACAATGCAGATTGAAGAAAGCAGGAGATCAGAGTATTGAGAACTACAAAAGTGACCTTCAGATGAAAAAAAAAGAACTTAGAAAAAAACAATACACAACAGACATGTCTAATACGATGAGCTGCTTTATCAGTGCAATATCAAGACCAGATAGAGCTTATTTCATAAAATGGTTAAGAATCTTTTTGGAGAAACTCTCGCACAAAGTGCTTCCTAGTCTCAGAGAGATGTACAAACAGAAATGTCAAGATGTAATTGGCAACAAAAAGGAAATTGCAGAGCTTGACAAAAGGATTTCAAACAGTTCTTTGGGAGTCGAACACTTCATGCGTGAGATGAGCCAGCTTTATGAAGCAGCAGTCTTGCTCTCAGAAAGCAGTTCTTACCAAAAACAACTAGAAAACTTACCTAGACTCTGAGCTAAACTACTGTTGGATGGAATTCCACTTGAACTTGTAGATGGCGATGCTTCAAATGTTCCTGTAAGATGGTTGACAAGTGTGCTCTCTGAATTAAACAAAATGGTGATGCCCAACAACAAGATTGTAGTTGTCACCGTTTTGGGAGTCCAGAGTTCAGGAAAGTCCACCCTGCTGAACACCATGTTTGGAGTTCAGTTTGCTGTTAGCAGTGGAAGATGTACCAGGGGTGCTTTTATGCAGCTAATTAGAGTACACAGTGATTTTAAAGCAGAACTCAACAACTGTGACTATATACTGATAATTGATACTGAGGGACTGAAATCCCATGAGCTTGCACAACTAGACAACAGCTATGAGCATGACAATGAGTTAGCAACTCTTGTTGTTGGATTAAGTGATGTAACAATGATCAACATTGCCATGGAGAACTCCACTGAAATGAAAGACATCTTACAGATCGTTGTACATGCCTTCCTCAGGATGAAGGAAATCGGTAAAAGGCACAAGTGTTTGTTTGTACACCAGAATGTTGCAGATGTCTCAGCCCATGATTCAAACATGAGAGATCGTAAATTTCTGCTTGATCAGCTGAATGAAATGACACAAGCTGCTGCCAAAATGGAGAACAAGTTGGAAATCAATAAATTTACAGATATGATGGAGTATGACACTGACACTGGTGACCACTATATTCCGGGATTGTGGCATGGAAACCCTCCAATGGCACCAGTGAATACCGGATATAGTGAATCAGTGTATGCTCTTAAAAAACAAATAATGGAGATCTTTAAACATAACAACAAGCCCGGCTACATTAATGAATTTCTTGAATGGACCACAAGCTTGTGGAATGCTGTGAAATTTGAGAAATTCATCTTTAGCTTCAGAAATAGCATGGTGGCTGATGCGTACATGAAACTGTGCATAGAGTACAACAAATGGGAGTAGGCATTAAGAAAGCAAGTGCACACATGGGCATTAGAAGCTGAAACCAACATCCTGAACCATGGAAAATTTGACTTTTCCAAGCATCTCACCGTTGAAGATGTGAAGTGTCATTTGGAATCAGAAGCAAATGCTAAGCTTACAGAAGGAGAAAAGGAAATTATTGACAAGATCACATCATACTATGAACAAGGAGAGGGTCATGTCGAACTTGTGGAACGTTATCGCCAAGATTTTATCAATTCTGCTACGTCTCTGAAGAAAGAGCTTTTAAATTGGATCACAAGCAAACTGGATGCAGCTCTTTCACGTCGAAATGGGATGATCAAGGTGGAGCGGATTAATGAGACCTACATGGATACAATGGAGGAGAAAGTGCTAGACTTGCTTAAGGATTGCCGCAAAAACCTGTCACACCTGTCAGATACTGCACTGGATAAAGCATTCGAAAAAATGTGGCAGAAGACAGTCAAGACACTGCCAATTCTGGATCAACGAACACAAAATATCATGTCGAGAGTTTTACAACAATTGAGAAAAAATCTTGATGATAGAGGAAGTTCAGTGGCACAACGATTAGCCACAGTTAATGATTTGAATACATATGGCCATGGGAAATTTGTTGTCTCCAAAGGCAACATTGTGTCTGCTTTTTTTAAAAACTTGGTGGGCCAACATGATAAGCAGATCAAGAGAGATCAACTCATAGCAGACAACCTCATTAATGATTGCAGGCAATATACTCGAAAAAAGAGGGAAAGTAGGGATGATTATGATGACACATACATAAGAGAAGTTCTTAACATGATTGATGACAAACTTAAGGCTCATGAAGATCTTAAGCAGAATGAAGAGTTTGAAGTGTCCCTTAAACTTCACATATGTGGATTTGCAAGCCGAGACTTTCAAGAGATTCACAATCAATTCATCCTGGACAACGACCCACTAAAAGCCTTGGAAAAGCACAAAGAAACATACCGTAGTGACTTCATAGACCTTTTTCATGAAAGAGACCAGTGTCAGAAGAAAGCGGACGAATTCACAAAAACCTGCCTAAAACCTGCCATAGAAAAATATAGGTCTAAGGTCCTGGGCAGACAAATGGCAGATAAAATGTTGCTTGGTGAAAATTCCCAGGTTTTCGGATCACGTATTCTATTTCAGAATTCGGTCTTAAAAAGTCTCATTGAAGAATTCCATTTTAATAGATATGTGGATTTTATTGAGTTTTATGAGGTGTTTGTAAAAGACTTTATTCTTGACAAAGTCGTAAAGTACTTTTCAGCAGAGAAAAGAATGTTACAACTGGAGGAAAAGCTCATGGATGTAGTCATCAGTGAAATAAACCAAGCCATTGAAAACACAGAGAAAAATCAAGACATGAAAGGATTTATCCAAAACATTTGCAGTAAACTTAAACACAGGCTTGATTTACCCAAGGATGCTGTGGACAGAATCAGTTCACTGACCAACATGAATACGAAAAAAATTGCTGAGTGTCTTAAATGCTCTTTGAAGGAGATGGTTACATCAATGAAAGCAAGTTTACAAAGAGATATTAAAAGCAAATTGAAGAATCTACAAGAAAAACCAGAGGATGTGCTGTTCAAGCGAGTGCACGGCTGTGGGAAACAGTGTCCATTCTGTAAAGCACCATGTGAGGCTACAGGAGAAGCCCACTCTAAACACTTCCTCTCAATCCACAGACCACAAGGCCTTGGCCACTACAGAAATTTTTTTTCTGGAAAATTGGTTACTGACATCTGTACATCTTTGGTGCATAGTAACAATTCATTCATATGCAAAGACACCAAGATGTGGGGGCATCCATATAAGAAGTACAGTGAAATCTATCCAGACTGGAGAATTGATCAAGACTCCAGCGTAGAAGCCTCAGCATACTGGAAATATGTGATGACACACTTCAATGAGAAGTTTGCTGAAGAATATGATGCAGAACCAGCAAACATACCTTCTGCTTGGACAGACATTAGTAAGTCTCAAGCAGAGGAAAGCTTAAAGTGAACCTTAACTAGGACCCCAGCCAAACATTTTGACCCCTTATATCTAGATGGCAATAAGTATCAACTATTAAAAACATGTCAGACTATCAAAAGTTGCATGTAGTAATTAATGTATAATAAAGAGAACATACCAGTCACTGCACAATAAACAACAATGACCTGATTTAGTCGCAAACCAACCGAGAAGTGCCGCACAACGTCAGTGGGACAACTCACAGGTATCGCACACTTTGTATGTGTGAGCTGAAGTTCAAAGTCTGCTTAAATTTGAACTTTTTTATTTTTATTGATCAACCGGTGGCACGTCTAATCAATGAATATACTCTATATCACATTGGTAATCCATTATTGCTTTCTGTTATTATTCATGTGGTAGAATCGAGTATCATAAATCAGAGATTTATAGCTTTGGTAATCTGTTTTATTTCTTTATTTAATAAAGATTAGAATAAGAAGGCTGCACACCTCCTGAACCTGGTTGTAAATGTTTAAAATTATGATAACCATTTTTGAAATGTCATGCCTTTGTCAGCAACATGCAATAAAATTTTGCCTGAATAAATTGCCGTGCAGTAGTATTGTTATGTGCGTACTCTATTTTTATTCATTACAATTCTTGGCTTTCGGTTGAAATTTTGGTAACACTTTACGGTAAGGGTACATGAATGACCATGAATTCCAGGCATACATTCATGCATTATCTAAACATTACTTGATGCATTAATACCTCATGAATTATCAGGAAGTAACCTGAATTCAAAGTCTTCCATTCATGACTTCACGGAAGAACAACATCTTAATTAAAACATTAACTAAGATGTTGAAACTAGTAACTTTGTATTGGCACCTATTGTATTATTGTTCCTGTATGACATATCGCTTATTGCTCCCTGAACTCTCTGTAAGTTCTTTGGATAAAGGCGTCTGCTAAATGACTAAATGTAAATGTAAATGTAGGATGGGTACATCATCATGAATTATAATTTATTATGTATGATCATGATATATTCAATAAAGTATCCAAGTCTCCCAATCATTGACTAAAAGTGTGTTAGAGATAAAGAAAAGTGATTAGTGTAGCCTGCTTCAACTAGCCTTGCACATAAGCCAATATAACAAAAACATAGTTGATGACTAATAATAATCATGACCCTAGAGTTTAGAAGAGTTTGAGATGATTGCGGCATGATACAGTGACAAAATACAAAATCCCTGCAGGATCAAGTCACCACTTCAGTTGAGGGGCCACACACATGACGGAGTCATGCAGTTGCCACAGGAGCTGCTGAAACGGTTGAATACTCGGCCATCATAGAATCTGTCCTGTGCTTATCTTGTTTGGTTCAGCCACATCCAGGGGTTAAACTGGGCCGTGGCCGTCCAGGGCAGAGCCCCGGCACATGGGCTGATGGTCTAGCTCTGCTCCCTGCCAGTGTGCAGCTCAATTCAATTCAATTTTATTTATATAGCGCTTTTCACAATGTGCATTGTTCCAAAGCAGCTTTACAGGAGCAAATAAGAAAAACACAGAAAGGTAAAACACAGTGCATGGTGTTTATAGACCAAGCAAGATCATTATAATAAATAATATCTAATAAATAAATAATAAATAAATAAATGCAGTCTCCCGGTGAGCAAGCCAACACTGCACTGCTGTGGCGAGGAACCCAAACTCCAATGATGAATAAATGGAGAAAAAAAAACCTCGGGAGAAACCAGGCTCAGCCGGGAGGGCCAGATCTCCTCTGACGTGTCATAGCTGCACTCAGTGACCCCGACCAAAGCCACC
>NC_079911.1:5862363-5880987 GCF_024868665.1 Triplophysa rosa | reverse complement strand
TTCCACTTGAACTTGTAGATGGCGATGCTTCAAATGTTCCTGTAAGATGGTTGACAAGTGTGCTCTCTGAATTAAACACATTGGTGATGCCCAACAACAAGATTGTAGTTGTCACCGTTTTGGGAGTCCAGAGTTCAGGAAAGTCCACCCTGCTGAACACCATGTTTGGAGTTCAGTTTGCTGTTAGCAGTGGAAGATGTACCAGGGGTGCTTTTATGCAGCTTATTAGAGTACACAGTGATTTTAAAGCAGAACTCAACAACTGTGACTATATACTGATAATTGATACTGAGGGACTGAAATCCCTTGAGCTTGCACAACTAGACAACAGCTATGAGCATGACAATGAGTTAGCAACTCTTGTTGTTGGATTAAGTGATGTAACAATGATCAACATTGCCATGGAGAACTCCACTGAAATGAAAGACATCTTACAGATCGTTGTGCATGCCTTCCTCAGGATGAAGGAAATCGGTAAAAGGCACAAGTGTTTGTTTGTACACCAGAATGTTGCAGATGTCTCAGCCCATGATTCAAACATGAGAGGTCGTAAATTTCTGCTAGATCAGTTGAATGAAATGACACAAGCTGCTGCCAAAATGGAGAACAAGTTGGAATTCAATAAATTTACAGATGTGATGGAGTATGACACTGACACTGGTGACCACTACATTCCGGGACTGTGGCATGGAAACCCTCCAATGGCACCAGTGAATACGGGCTATAGTGAATCAGTGTATGCTCTTAAAAAACAAATAATGGAGATCTTTAAACATAACAACAAGCCCGGCTACATTAATGAATTTCTTGAATGGACCACAAGCTTGTGGAATGCTGTGAAATTTGAGAAATTCATCTTTAGCTTTAGAAATAGCCTGGTGGCTGATGCGTACATGAAACTTTGCATGGAGTACAACAAATGGGAGTGGGCATTAAGAAAGCAAGTGCACACATGGGCATTAGAAGCTGAAACCAAAATCCTGAACCATGGAAAATTTGACACATCTGAGAAGCTCAACATTGAAGTGAAGTATGATTTGGAATCAGAAGCAGATGCTAAGCTTACAAAAGGAGAAAAGGAAATTATTGACAAGATCACGTCATACTATGAACAAGGAGAGGGTCATGTTGAACTTGTTGAACGTTACCGACAAGATTTTATTAATTCTGCCACGTCTCTGAAGAAAGAGCTTTTAAATTTGATATCAACCAAACTGGATGCAGCTCTTTCTCGTCGAAATGGTATGATCAAGGTGGAGGGGATTAAAAAGACATACATGGATACAATGGAGAAGAAAGTGTTAGACTTGCTTGAGGATTGCCGCAAAACTAAGTCACATATGTCAGATGCTGCACTGGATAAAGCATTCCAAAATATGTGGCTGGAGAAAGTCAAGACACTGCCAATTTTGGGTCAACAAACACAAAATATCGTGTCGAGAGTTTTATCTCAGTTGAGAAAAAATCTTGATGCCCGAGGAAGTGCAATGGCACAGAGTTTAGACACAGTGACTGATTTAAATACACATGGCCATGAGAAATTTGTTGTTTCCAAAGGCAACTTTTTTACCAACTTTATTGGCTATCATAACAAATGGATCAAAAGGGCTCAAAATATGGTAGACACCCTCATTAATGATTGCAGGCAATTTGTTGAAGAAAAGAAGGAAAGTAGGGATGATTATGATGACACATACATCAGAGAAGTTCTTAACATGATTGATGACAAACTTAAGGCTCATGAAGATCTTAAGGTGAATGAACAATCTGAACTGTCCCTAAAACTTCACATATGCGGCTTTGCAAGCCGAGACTTTCAAGAGATTCACAATCAATTCATCCTGGACAACGACCCACTAAAAGCCTTGGAAAAGCACAAAGAAACATACCGTAGTGACTTCATAGACCTTTTTCATGAAAGAGACCAGTGTCAGAAGAAAGCGGACGAATTCACAAAAACCTGCCTAAAACCTGCCATAGAAAAATATAGGTCTAAGGTCCTGGGCAGACAAATGGCAGATAAAATGTTGCTTGGTGAAAATTCCCAGGTTTTCGGATCACGTATTCTATTTCAGAATTCGGTCTTAAAAAGTCTCATTGAAGAATTCCATTTTAATAGATATGTGGATTTTATTGAGTTTTATGAGGTGTTTGTAAAAGACTTTATTCTTGACAAAGTCGTAAAGTACTTTTCAGCAGAGAAAAGAATGTTACAACTGGAGGAAAAGCTCATGGATGTAGTCATCAGTGAAATAAACCAAGCCATTGAAAACACAGAGAAAAATCAAGACATGAAAGGATTTATCCAAAACATTTGCAGTAAACTTAAACACAGGCTTGATTTACCCAAGGATGCTGTGGACAGAATCAGTTCACTGACCAATGTGAATACGAAGAACATTACAGAGTGTCTTAAATACTCTGTGAATGAGATGGTTACGTCAATGAAAGCACGTTTTCAAGGAGATATTAAGCGTAAATTGAAGGATCTACAAGAAGAACCACAGGATGTGCTGTTCAAGCGAGTGCAGGGCTGTGGGAAACAGTGTCCATTCTGTAAAGCGCCATGTGAGGCTGGAGGAGAAGACCACGCTAAACACTTCCTCTCAATCCACAGGCCAGAGGGTCTTGGACACTACCGTGATTCTGATTCAGGAAAATTGGTGACTGACATCTGTACGTCATCGGTGCACAGCTGCCAATCATTCAAGTGCCATGAAACCAAAGGGCAGTGGCATCCATTTAGTAAGTACAGAGAAATCTATCCAGACTGGACAATTGATCCAGACTCCAGCATAGAAGCCTTTGTATACTGGAAATATGTGATGACACAGTTTAATGAGCAGCTTGCTGAAAGGTACAATGCAAAGCCTGCAGACATACCCTCAGCCTGGAAAAGCATTACTAAATCTCAAGCAGAGGAAAGCTTAAAGTAAATCTAAACTTGTACCTCTGGCATCTATACAAAACCGTTTAGTTCACGATGGCAAGAAGGACATTTTGGCCACTTAACATCTAGATAGAAATAAGCATCAACTATAAGAATAGAAAAACTAAAACATGTTTGATTGCATGTCAGACTCTCAAAAGTTGCATGTAGTAGTTAATGTATAAGAGAACAGTGAAGTGCTGTCACATGCATATCACAAGCCTAAACAAAATAACAATAGATGTAAAGATGTAATTTTGCATGCACTTTTAATGCTATCTAAAGAAATTAATGTTTCTTCCACTTAAACAAAAAATGTAACCTAAAGTAACTTGCTGTAAAAATGTTGCTGCATGTTGTATATGACAGAATTTTACATTCTGTTTGTCAGCTATACATTTACTTTTTACATTTGTCATCCTGCCAGAATTTCCTTTTTAAATTTCTCTCTTGACACACATTTTAACAACCTTGTTATATTTATTAGTCATATGGAATACAAGTTTGCTTTGTTATGCTAAATCTTTTAAGAGTAACTTTATTGACACTGAACATAAACAGTCATGAGCTCGTGTATACTCAATATTGTCTTAGCATGGTAATGTGGTAAACAGATTTGGCTTGCTGCCCGCTACGCTCCCTATACCCTATAAGCTATTGATAATTCTATAGGTAAAAACAGGAGAAATGGGGCACGAGGGATCTCGGAATCAGTAGAGGCTACAGTACTTTTCTGAGTATTAGAATACTCAGGTATATATATAATAGGTATACTCCTCCTGAACTTAGTTTATTCATTTCATTCAATGTTAAAAATTATGATAACCCTGTTTGTGATTTGTAACCATTTAGAATTAAATGTTTGAAAATGTCATGCCTTTGTCAGCAACATGCAATAAAGTATTGCCTTAATAAATTGTTGTTATGTGGTTACTTTATTTTTATAGATTACAATACTTGGTTTGACCTTTGGTTGAACTGCTTTCTCCACAATTAAACAATAACACTTTACAGAAAACTTCCTCCAGTTAAACAAAGATAAAACGGAAGTCATTGTAATTGGAAACAAAAATGAAACTATCAAGGTAAACACATATCTTGACTTAAGGAGTCTAAAGACACAAATAAAGGAAAATATTCTTGGTGTCAAGCCAAGGTTTAGAGAAACTTGTTCATGCTTTCATCACCAGCAGGGTGGATTACTGTATAGTATTTCAAATGTTGGAAATATAACATAGGTCAACAAATATTTATGTGTTTAAATGTCTGTGTAGACTATTATTTTATTGGGTGAATGTGATTTCACTAAGTACAACTTGTTCCTAAATCAACAACATTTCTGGTCCTGAAACAAAATTTCTGTCAACAATGACAGACTGAATTTAGGTTACATTCAGAAGTATTTTCATCCAGTTATATCATTCTGATTTTAGGGTTTAATTTGTAGTTATTGTCAAAGGCACAAAACTTCACCTCGTTTTGCATGTCCGTAATTTCCTAAAAGTGCATGAAAAATTCATAACCTTTGATTAAACTTAACATTTATTTATTAGTCATCAAACCCATACAGTGATACAGGAAACAACGCAAGAAATGTAATGTTTAACTTTACAGTGTAATTCTGTAAGCTGCCATGATATTTCAAAAATGTAAAAATAGAATAGAAGATGAAAAAGAAAGCCGTTTCATCACATACTGTGCAGTATATTCAGGCAAATTGCACCAAAGACCAAATCTGTTCAGTCGATCTTCTGCTCAGAGTTTTTAAGATGAGTGATCAGTTTTGTGTGTTTCAGTGGTGTTGTTTTGAATCTTGTCAGTCTCTGGCTGTGTTGTGTTCACAGTTTCACTGCAGTCAATGGTCATCATCCTCTTAGGTGCTTCAGATAGCTGATTGACTGCTGTCTGTATGTAGAGCTTTCCATCAGTCATGGAGCAGCTCACTGTGTCAAGATTCACTCCGTCAGGCAGATCAAACACATGTCTGAACTCTTGGATTCTGTATTGCAGACTTAACATTTTCAGTGGCTTCAGTCGCTTTACAATATCTCTCTCTCTTTGGTTGAGCTGAGAGTCTCTCAACTTTATGCTAACTTACAAATTTGACCAAAACATAGTTATTTTATTACCTGTGATCATAGTTCCGCAGTCTATTAAATTCTTCTGATAATTAAAGGGCTAGTTCACCCAAAAATGAAAATTCTGTCACCGTTTACTCATCCTCAGATTGTTCCAAACCTGTACACATTTCTTTGTTCTGTTAAACACAAAGCAAGATATTTGGAAGAATGTCAGTAACCAAACAGATCTCATCCCCCATTGACTCCCATAGTATTTATTTTCACTACTATGGTAGTAAATGGGGGATGAGATCTGTTTGGTTGCTGACATTCTTCCAAATATCCTTCCTTGCGTTTAGCAGAACAATAAAATGTATACAGGTTTGGAAGAACCTGATGCGAGTAAATGATGACAGAATTTTCATTTTGGGGAGAACTATCCCTTTAAATCCATCATATATACGGTATATACACAGTCATATTTTATGCCTTATATGCTATAAACTTCTGTTATGTTTTTAGGCATGTCAAGTCAAACACACATTACATTATGTAACAAACCACCTAAATTTGTATTTAAAACAGCAGAATTCACAAAAGATAAGTAGTTTGCATCTCTGAAATCTTACCATTAATCATTTTTATTGTGGCCGCGTACCGGCCAAGCACTGCTTGTACTTATAATAAGAAATGTGTGTAAATATAAGCACACCCCTGAGCTTGCTTACACAGAGAATCTAGTGGTAGAAACGTGATACTACAAAACGAAAATGCCACCATGTGTTTCCTGTCCTTTATTTTCAAAAACTCCATTAATGTCATAGTTGTGCCGTGGTCACCAAACCTGCTCCCTGCGGCCGCGGTTGTTCAAAAGTAATCTGATTGGATTTCGGCTATCGGATTGGATAAAATCTTAAAAATGGGTTGTTCAAAAGCAAAAAATGGATTGAGAATTTGATTAGATCACAAAATCCAACCTAGGTCTATGTTTTGAACTGGATCACATTGTCAGTTTGTGTTGTTCAAAACTTTTTAGTAAGATCGGGATACCTTTTATCCAAAAAAAAAACAGGATTATACTGATCCCAACAGAAGGGTGTATTTCAGGAACAGAAAAGGTATATCTTTATTGTATATCATGTAATATGCACATAGACATTCTGTTTTTTTTTCTCTTGATAAATTTGACTGTTAAAGTAAAAATTTGAAATATACATTAGGCTTCCTATTAGCTTTTCAGTAAAGAAAAACAGATTTTTGACGCATAAAATAATCCCAATTTAAATTTAAAATGTTTTTTATCACTGTTTGTAAACATTAGTGATGAACTAGTGAGTGAGCGTAAAGTCTCTTGGGGTGAACACAATGCATTTTTTTCTGAGTAAACACAAAACCATTGATGATGTATATATATATATTTCTTTTTTCTCATCTCATATTTTCCATCACCATGTCCCTTTAGGGCTTCCGTAGAGCACTAGTAATCCAGATTTGGTAATCTGCAAAAGTATGTATCTGGATTAGGGCGATCCAATGCAGTTTTGCTTTGAAAAACGGGCACAAAAGTACAATGGATTATCTGATCCTGGATAGCAAAACATGGGATTTCCAAATCCAGATAATTATGACCTTGATTACATTTTTTGAACAACCTGCCCCAGGAGCAGTGTTGGTGACCACTGGCTCAGAGCTAAACATTTGCATAATTGGTGTGAGAAGCTTTGCAAAGAACAATGTAAAGAAACACCTAACAGAACAATATATGAACAAAAAATAAATTTAATAAAAGAAAAACATGTGGGCACGTTTGATGAATACAGATTTGTTTGTATATTCTAAATTTCAGGCGTAGGAAAAAAATATAGGCTAGAACCTTTTCTACGCACTGTCAGTGCGGCCCAAGGAAATGTCCGGGTAGTACACCATTCATCCGCTGGGGGGCAGCACAGACTGATTTGAGATGCATTAAACCGACTCACTGAACAGTTTTATTAATTTTATAAAATTGTTATTGTATGATGACCAGTATTTGAATGTTTGTATTTTTAAATCACTTTATTAACTTTAACAATGTCACAAATTTTTTTATTTGTTATTTTTTTCAGTAAATGATGCTAAGGTATCTAATGAAAAGCAACAAGAATGCCAAGTGGTGTATCGGAGAGCTCATAATATAAGAGGCAGAAATAAGATACAGGATGCCTGGGATTCTACCCCCTATAAAGTGGTTCGGTGCCCAGATGGACATGGAGTAGTGTATTCCATTGTTCCGGTGTATGGGGGTGGTAATATTCGACATATTCATCGCTGTGAGTTGCGACCAGCTTATGTTTCCTTAGATGATCCTGGACTTCCAGACCACCAAGAAGTGTTTGGGGGTCAAGATGGTGTCATGGTTGCGGTGTCCTTAATGCCTGGGGTTGCACCTATTCAGGGTGTAGATATTAGGTCCCAACCTTCACAAGAATGTAACATCTATAACGGGGATGGTGCTAATGATCATCAGCCTGTACAACAAGAAGAAGCCTTATTAAGGCGTACTAAGAGGCCAACAGCTGGACATCATTCAAATCTATTTCATCTTCCTCGACCAGTATGTACAAGTGAAATCCAGCTAAATAGTCAGCTTGCTCCCCTATGATAAGACTGTCCAACAGTAGACCCACCGAAATTTTCCGCCCTTGGTTATAATGTGTTAATGTAATCGACGGGACGTCAATTTAAATCCTGGGAGATAGATTGTAATGGGATATGTTTAGGAAACTACAAATCCCATCAGGCGTAGCACTATAAAAGGAAGTGAGGAGATTTGTTGTTCCTCTTCCTCTTTTGGTTCTCCTGTTAATGGAAGATGTTTGGGAAACTACAAATCCCATCAGGCCTAGCATTATAAAAGGAAGTGAGGAGATTTGTTCTTCCTCTACCTCTCTTTGTTCTCCTGTCAATGGGGTTTGAATGGAAGTTACTGCAGACACGTTAAATATGAAGAGAGAACATGGTGGTGTGCTGAACATATGTTTTGTTTAGAAGTGTTATGGCGAGATGGCTGCCTGAGCATCACAAATCAGAATAGCGGATGGTAGCGGGATGCACGATTACAGTTTATTTTATACTTAATTGTTATGTTTGATTGTTTGGGTTCTGTTTGTATTTCAATTTTTTCCTTTATTGGATGTTGTATTGGGCCACATCACCAAAGGAAATAATTGAACAGGTCGTAATTATTTCAGTGTGTTTACTGATCTATTCAAATTGCGCTACCCATGATTTAATAGTATTGTGTTCTTTTTGTTATAGATTTCTTTTGTCCCATTGGTGGCTGCAGGGTTGCCTTTTACTGGTGGATGACAGGGTTTAGTCACTTATCTATCTTCTTTTTTTGGTTTACAGTGTAGCTTGCTGTGAGCTTGATTGCAGTGTGAGCACGTTTGCCTGTATATTATTCGGTCTTCACAATATAGGTTATCTGTGGCCATCCAGGGGCTGTTTTGTGTTTTCTTTTATTTTATTTCCTTTTTGTGGGTAGTTGCATCAAGGGCTTGCACATCTGACTAAGATGTTTATACTTTTCATTATAATTGTTGAATAAAAAGGAAATGTTTATTCTATTGAAACTGCACTGCACTGCCGCCTTCTGCCTGATTACTTACCCATATGTGGGATCCCCTCTGGTTACATGTTGGTTCCGGCTTTGCTACTGTTTGGACGCATTTACTAGTGCTCCATGCTTTGCGCTTCTGCTTTTATGCTTTATATTTTTTAAACACCAGCAATTCAGTACAGTGCTCAGACTAAACAATTAGGAACTAAAACCAAAGACTCTGGGAAATACTTCAAAACTTTGGAATGCTCAGCAACCAGGATTTCTTGTAGGATAGTGGTCTACCAGCTTACTGCCGGCAATTGAAACTCTTAAGGATAACTCCGCTGCCCACACTCAAACTGGTGTGAAAATGCCTTCTTTTGGATCAACAACCACCAGGCCCGGATTAAGAATTCAGAGGCCCCTGGGCACAAATGTTTTATGGACCCCCCACATACACTAGCACACAAAGTTTTTAATTAGACTACCATGCGTATAAACACCTCTATCTTTTACAGGATTACATTGACAAGTTACAAACTATGATCACAACCTGAAGGACTATATCAACACCTGTACACATCCTCCATCATACTTTACACCTCATGATTGCAACAATGCTTTTCTGGACCAGCAACAACAATATTAAGACATTTCCCAGCATACTGTAACTCACTGGCATATGCAAGCAGCACACACTACCACACCTCTACCAAATCAGTTCTATCAGATTCTTCCATAATTCACACACAAACATGCAGGACATGCAAAACTGTTCTTAAGAGAAAATATAAGAACTTAAGATAAATTACAGAAGGTTTTTAAGAATATTCTTAAGTGCAATTTTCAAATATTTTCATCTTTATTTTTCTAAGAATAAATGGGCAGTCTTTGTCAATGATTGTACTTCAAGAGTAATTTGTCTATTTGTTAAACTTTATTTGTATAACAAGCACCTTGCGACTCACGTTCTTATTTAAGCTGTAATGTGTTACAGTAAACGGCATTAACGAGTATTATAAGTATAATTCTTTAGCCTATATATTACGACATCATCATACGTGTGCGTATGTCAACATTTTGCAATGTATGTAAAAGCACTGTGGATTATCTAATAATGAAGGCTTAATATTGGTAGAGTAGGGCAGTTGCTGATCAACATTATATCAATATAAAATAATTCATAATTGGCAAGGAAGCACCACCAAATAAATGTAAAAAACGCTTACCTTTTAAGATTTAAGACAGCTGCGAGGGTATATCAACTCATGTTTACAACAATAAATCCGTTCTCATTGACATACTGTGTTTTCAGTTTCTGTTGTCAGTTCATGACGCGACATCATCCAACTCACAATAAAAAGAGGTGATTTCGGCTAACGTTATATGTTCTTTCACACAGCCTCATGGTAACCATGTGCATATTTACGGATGAAATTTATTCATGTTTATATATCCAAACAGTCGATAACAGTGACAGGTTGTTGGAAATGCTGTTTTGTACTCATTTTATTCACGAGTCACCTGTCGTACGGTGGTGCTTCTTCCTGCCACTCACTGTACAGAGTGACGCCGAGAGAAGGGATCCCTGCGCCGGGAAAGAGAGACCTCGCGCTTGCGGTGCAGCACTGGCGACATTTTCCCACTGAATGAAAGCTAAGGTTTATCCAAGAAGTGGATAGATTTGTCGCTATGTGCTTCTTCTGAACAAAAGCCGCTAGATGGCTCGTAAAAGTGACTAAATCAAAAGACAGATTTTCTAATTCAGAAACAATGTTTTGTGTGTGCACCTCAATGTGCGCACACAAATGAATTTGGCGTAAACGCTGTTATGTGAAATTTTCTTACCCTTGCCTGGGCCCCAAGCGCGCATGGGCCCCTGGGCCTGTGCCCATAATGCCCATTGGATAATCCGGCCCTGACAACCACCTGCTGCTCAAACTGCCACAAACTTCTACAAAAGATTGCAGTTCTCGAAACAAAGTTACTTTCGATACTGCCGTCTCTGCAGGAACACACAGCTGAGCCTCGCCGTGGACCCCCTCAGCATATAGCCGGTGAGTTCTGTGAACCCAGTACTTCTCAACAGATTATAGTGAGCTCAGACAAACCTGTACAGATGCAAACAAAGATAACTGAGGACACAAACCGTTGGCAGAAACAGGGCGCAAGACCTAAAGGTGCTCGTAATATTAGACTGTCAAGAGTTTCACAAATTGCTGCATTAGCTTCATCTACCCCAGATATGGCTAAGACTCAACTAGACAATGTTGGTATTCTACCACCCCCTGTACATCTTGAAAATAGATTTGAGGCACTAATGAATATCGGTGAAGAATCCCCAAATGTGGTCAGGCAAAAATAAAAAGTGGACACTGCAGCTGGCAGACGCTCTGTATCAAACAGACAAAGGCAATCTGCTCAGAAAGCAGCCGAGCCCAATACTCTGATAGTGGGGGACTCTATTATCAGAAACCTTCGTAGCAGGGCTATACTTGCATACTATTTCCCTCAAGCAATGATTGCTGATGTAAGCAAGGAACTGTCCAACATCCTGACACAATATAAGTCTGTAAATCGGATTGTCATACATGTGGGGAAAAATGATATTCGAAAAGGGCAGTGAGAGCTCCTAAAAAGGGATTTTAATGAACTCTTTCAAATTCTTGGAAAACTGAAATTTCAGTCGTTCATCAGTGGACCTCTCCCAGCTCGGGGAACAAATATGTTCTCTCGGCACATGGCTGCAAAAAACCTGCAACATGAGAGGACTGAACTTCATTGACAACTTTAATCTCTTTTGGAGTCAAAGACAACTTTTTACAACAGATGGCCTCCACCCAAACAAACTTGGTTCAAGAGTGCTAAAGGACAATATCCTCTTCTCCCTCCTTTACCCATCAGCAGAGTGTGCCAGTCCACTCCTGAATGGCACACATACACCCAGCCTCAGTGACCCACCTCAGCAGTTGGATGGACATTTGGGTAACACCACTCAGGCCGTACCCTGCCCAGTGACATCACATCAGTTGGATGATGACGAAGACTCAACACCCAAGGACATTTCTGTGGATAACAACCGGGAGAGCCAAAACAACATACTTCAGCCTTCAGAAACACCAGACTCACAGTCCCTCTCACTACACACTCTCCCTCTCTCCTACATCATCTCTTTTGAGCTTCTCAGAGAAAATGGAGGAACTAGTGTTTGCTTGAACAAAACTCTCCCACTCTATTGTCGCGAGTCCACAAGTTTCAACTAAAAAGCGACAAGCCCAACAACCACCAAAGCCTCTGGGTCAACCTAGCCAACCAGTTAAATAAAAACAAAACTGAAGTCATTGTATTTGGTAACAAGGATGAAACTAACAAGGTAAACACATACATTGACTTAAGAGGTCTAAAGACATAAAGTATGGTAAAAAAATCTTGGTGTCATTTTAGAGTCTGACCTTAGTTTCAGCAGTCATGTCAAAGCAATAAGCAAATCAGCATACTACCATCTCAGAAACATATGCCAGAATCAGATGTTTTGTCTCAAACCAAGATTTAGAGAAACTAGTTCATGCTTTCATCACCAGCAGGGTGGATTACTGTAATGGACTCCTTACAGGTCTTCCCAAGAAGACCATCAGACAGCTGCAGCTCATACAGAACGCTGTTGCCAGGATTCTGACCAGAACCAAAAAATCTGAGCATATCACTCCAATCCTCAGGTCCTTACACTGGTTACCAGTTACTTTTAGAACAGTGTTGGGTAAGTTACTCTGAAAAAGTAATTAATTACTAGTTACTAATTACATATTCAATAGTGTAATTAGATTACTGTACAAATTACTCTCTCTGAAAAGTATTTAGTTACTTATTACTCATTACTTTCTGTATCCTATATCAACCTTGATTAGTTAAGTGATTCAAGGATAGACATGAAACGGCTCTTTTAATTCATTTAAATAAATAATATTAAACTACATAAAGTACTCTTATTAACCAAAGTATTACAAATATGAGAATTATACATTAAAGCACAGATTTTAAAGTTAGACTTTGAATTTTGATGTCAATTCCATTATTGCACACACACATACACTCACCTAAAGGATTATTAGGAACACCTGTTCAATTTCTCATTAATGCAATTATCTAATCAACCAATCACATGGCAGTTGCTTCAATGCATTTAGGGGTGTGGTCCTGGTCAAGACAATCTCCTGAACTCCAAACTGAATGTCAGAATGGGAAAGAAAGGTGATTTAAGCAATTTTGAGCGTGGCATGGTTGTTGGTGCCAGACGGGCCGGTCTGAGTATTTCACAATCTGCTCAGTTACTGGGATTTTCACGCACAACCATTTCTAGGGTTTACAAAGAATGGTGTGAAAAGGGAAAAACATCCAGTATGCGGCAGTCCTGTGGGCGAAAATGCCTTGTTGATGCTAGAGGTCAGAGGAGAATGGGCCGACTGATTCAAGCTGATAGAAGAGCAACTTTGACTGAAATAACCACTCGTTACAACCGAGGTATGCAGCAAAGCATTTGTGAAGCCACAACACGCACAACCTTGAGGCAGATGGGCTACAACAGCAGAAGACCCCACCGGGTACCACTCATCTCCACTACAAATAGGAAAAAGAGGCTACAATTTGCACGAGCTCACCAAAATTGGACAGTTGAAGACTGGAAAAATGTTGCCTGGTCTGATGAGTCTCGATTTCTGTTGAGACATTCAAATGGTAGAGTCAGAATTTGGCGTAAACAGAATGAGAACATGGATCCATCATGCCTTGTTACCACTGTGCAGGCTGGTGGTGGTGGTGTAATGGTGTGGGGGATGTTTTCTTGGCACACTTTAGGCCCCTTAGTGCCAATTGGGCATCGTTTAAATGCCACGGCCTACCTGAGCATTGTTTCTGACCATGTCCATCCCTTTATGACCACCATGTACCCATCCTCTAATGGCTACTTCCAGCAGGATAATGCACCATGTCACAAAGCTCGAATCATTTCAAATTGGTTTCTTGAACATGACAATGAGTTCACTGTACTAGAATGGCCCCCACAGTCACCAGATCTCAACCCGATAGAACATCTTTGGGATGTGGTGGAACGGGAGCTTCGTGCCCTGGATGTGCATCCCACAAATCTCCATCAACTGCAAGATGCTATCCTATCAATATGGGCCAACATTTCTAAAGAATGCTTTCAGCACCTTGTTGAATCAATGCCACGTAGAATTAAGGCAGTTCTGAAGGCGAAAGGGGGTCAAACACCGTATTAGTATGGTGTTCCTAATAATCCTTTAGGTGAGTGATCTCGGGGCATTCCCAGACACCAGACAACACAAGTTCAGATAACTGTGGAGTGTTTGTGTTGATAGCAAGTCAGTGTTGTAAACAAAGTCAACAAAGTAATGAAAAAGTTAAACTAAATATGTCCTACTTGTCAAATATGTTTGCATGTGGTGTTCTGTTGCTTGGTATTAAATCAATACAAAAACAAACATTGAATTTTTCAATGACAAAAGCAATAAGCAAATTAGCGTACTACCACCTCAGAAACATAGCCAGAATCAGATGTTTTGTCTCAAACCAAGATTTAGAGAAACTAGTTCATGCTTTCATCACCAGCAGGGTGGATTACTGTAATGGACTCCTTACAGGTCTTCCCAAGAAGACCATCAGACAGCTGCAGCTCATACAGAATGCTGCTGCCAGGATTCTGACCAGAACCAAAAAATCTGAGCATATCACTCCAATCCTCAGGTCCTTACACTGGTTACCAGTTACTTTTAGAATTAACTTCAAAGTATTATTAATTGTCTATAAATTACTCAATGGTCTAGGACCTAAATACATTTCAGATATGCTTATTGAATATAAACCAAACAGACTTCTCAGATCATTAGGATCAAGTCAGTTAGAGATAACAAGGGTTCACTCCAAACAAGGCGAGTCAGCGTTTAGCCATTACGCCACCCATAGCTGGAATCTGCTTCCAAACGACATCAGACGTTCACCAACAGTAGCTACTTTTAAATCCAGATTTAAAACACACTTGTTTAGCTGTGCATTTACAACCTGAGCACTGTACTGGTTTACATCAACTGCACTTCTATTTCTAATTTCTTTTTCTTTTGCTCTTATTCTTTTTATATATACACTCACATTTTAAATCAATTTTATTGCTGTTTTATTGTTTCTTAAAATGTAAAGTATTTGTGATCTTAAATCATTTGCATTTTAAAGATACGTCTTATTTCTCTCTGTCAATCATTTTATGTAAAGCACTTTGAATTGCCCTTGCGTATGAAATGTGCTATATAAATAAACTTGCCTTGCCTTGCATATATACAGTGAGGGAAATAATTATTTGATCCCCTGATTTTGTAAGTTTGCCTGCTTTCAAAGAAATGAAGTGTCTATAATTTTTATGGTAGGTTTATTTGAACAGATAGAGACAGAATATTAAAAAGAAATCAGGGGAAAAAAGTATATATAAAGGTTATAAATTGATTTGCATTTCAGTCATTGAAATAAGTATTTGATCCCCTACAAACTAGCAAGAGTTCTGTCTCCACAGATTGGTTATGTGCCTATATGGACCACAGATTAGTCCTGTCACTTCAAGAAAGTACTCCTTAGTCAGCTTGTTATGTACTGTATATAAAAGATGCCTGTCAACAGAATCTGTATCTTCCATTCAACCTCTCCACCACCATGGTCCAGACCAAATAGGTTTTAAAGGATGTCAGGGACAAGATTGTAGACCTGCACAAACCTTGAATAGGCTACAGACAGAAGCTTGGTGAGAAGGAGACAACTGTTGGTGTGATTATTTGGAAATAGAAGAAATACAAAATAACTATCAAATGCCCTTGTTCTGGAGCTCCCTGCTAGATTTCCCCAATGGAGTAAAGATGATCATGAGAAAGTTTAAAGATCAGCCCAGAACTACACGGAAGAAGCTTGTTAATTATTTCAAGACCGTTGGGACCACAGTTAGCAAGCAAACCATTGGTAACACGCTATGCCACAATAGATTGAAATCCTGAAGCACCTGCAAGGTCCTCCTGCACAAGAAGGCCCGCCTGGCTCATCTGAAGTTTGACAATGAACATCAAGATGATTCAGAAAAGGCTTTGGTGAAAGTGCTGGCACTGCTGTGAGACCAAAATTGACTCTTGTGTTTGGAGGGAGAGAAATGCTGACTATGACCCCAAGAACACCATCCCTACAGACAAGCACAGTGTTGGAAACATTATGCTGTAGGGCTTTTTATCTCTGCTATGGGTACAGGATGACTTCACCGCATTGAGGGGCTGACGGACGGGCCCATGTACCGTAAAATCTTGGACGAGAACCTCCTCCCCTTAACTAGATCACTGAAGATGGGTCGTGGATGTGCCTTTAACATGACAAAGAAGAAGCACATTAAAGGTCTCTAGACCCTAGTCCTATAGAACATCTGTGAAGGAGGCGAAAACTCCAATTTGCTGAGCTACAGCCAAGAACCCTTAAAGATTGACAGAGAAGTGGACTAAATGTATCCTGACACATGTGCAAACCTGGTGACCAACTATCAGAAATGTCTGACCTCTGTGCTTGACAACAAGGGTTTCTCCACCAAGTACAAAGTTGTTTTTTCTCGGGGATCAAATACTTATTTCACTGACTGAAATGCTAATCAATGTATAACCTTCATATAACATTTTCCCCAGATTTCTATATATTCTGTCTCTATCAGTTGAAATAAACCTACCATAAAAATTATAGACCCTTCATTACTTTGTAATTTAGATTTAGATTTAATTTATTGTCATTGCACATGTACATGTACATGTACAAGGCAACAAAATGTGACCTCTGCATTTAACCCATCCAGAGAGTATTGAACACACGCACAGCAAGTGGTGAACACACGTACCCCCGGAGCAGTGGGCAGCTTTCAGTGCAGCGCCCGGGGAGCAAGTAGGGGTAAGGTGCCTTGCTCAAGGGCACCTCAGTTGTTACCTGCCAGCCCTGGGAATCGAACCGGCAACCTTCTGGTCATGAGTCCGACTCTCTAACCATTAGGCCACAACTGCCCCTTGTAAGCAGGCAAACTTACAAAATCAGCAGGGGATCAAATAATTATTTCCCTTACTGTATTTCCCTTACGATTGTTAACCACTTAGCATCTTTCTGAATCAAAACCAAAGTTTTCCTACAGTAACGACAGTATATATTTATATTTTGTATTATAAAATAATTTTAACCACCTTTTAATTTCTGGATAAAAATTTGTCATTGATTTGGGAATATTTTCTAATGATTGCTAAAATGTTACATAGCCTATCTGTGGAAATTAGAGTATAGATACCAAGAGGTGAAACTCTGGTGCTATTTAGGGTAATATTTTGGGGTGAAAATGCCAACTGGAGAACAGATATACAGAATAGCGCGATAAAAATTATGAAAATATTGGAAAATATTTGGAAATCTTGTAAATAATAAGCACATTAATAATAAAGGTTAAGGTTAGTGTAAGTGGATGCCAACCCATCAATCCTGATCGTCTGGTTGATCTTTAAGACATTCCCTGTGATAACGAAAGTAGGCTAATAGAAAAATAAATAGACAAATAAATTGTGCCTGATTAATGTTCAAGGCCGTGTTTCCCCCAAAATTTCTTCTTATGGCTACGTCGTTCTTAAGCTGTTCCTTATCGGTAATATGTGTTTCCCGAAACGTTATTAGTTAAGTATACCTTAATTATAATTGTCACACTGATGGTTGTTAGCTTTTATTATCTAAAGGTGCATCTGCTGGCAAACCAAAGAATTTAGAGTAGCCTGTATTTAAAAAGAACGATTGTGGTAGGATTTAGTAAAACAGCAGTGAATATTTTTGCTAAAACTAAGACAGCGCCATCTGCGGAGCAATTTAGTGCATGTGCATTTAATCAGTGAAAACCTGGCTACAATTTATGCTGCAATTATAGAAAATAAAAGTTAACCTGACACAGCAGCAAATTCAGCAGCTTTCGGATATTGTTGGTCTAACTTTGTCAAGACAAACTCAATGGAGCAGCCCCTAAATGCTTGCGCATCCAGTGTCCAAGAACAACAAATGCGTGAATTATACAAGTCTAATTGTTAGTTGGTGGATTACATTTTTTAATGCACCTCAACATCATGTGGCTTTGCGTGACCCTCCTTCTGACCCAAAGTTTGAGAATCTATGATTTAAATTATTATATACTGTATATACTGCCAGTTAGTGTAGCGGGTTGATACATTTGTGCATGAGATTGCGGGATCGCACACTACACAATTAAATAATATCCATTTTTGGATTTAGATTGCAATTTGGTTTATTTTTTTTACTGACGTTATCAGTAAACGCAGCCGATTGCACTGTTCATTTTATACTGGTAGGACGATCTGATGGGGTATTTTACGCTGTTAAATCATCCTACCTGTTAATTTTATACAGGTAGGACAATCTGATGGGGTATTTTATGCTGTTAAATGTAGCGGTTTTAGCTAGTTAAAATAATGATGAGCTAAGCTCACCAAATATGGTTCTCCACCAGTTTTATCAAGATCACATCCATGAAATGAGTTATTTAAAACATCAATTTCAGTCAAGGAATTAGTTTAGCTCAAAGGAAAATACGTATAATACTCGTGATCAAATATACATATTTTACGGTCTCTGATTAGTAATATAAAGCATAACAATACTTATGCATTTGTCCCGCGAATGCATCAATGATATTATATACTTTACGTTATCTCATGGCCATAAGTAACGTGACTTTACCAAACAGGATTTAGAGCAAAGGTAGCGTAAATCAAACACAGTTTAAGTGACCAAGTATATGAGCTGAACACAGAAAACCCCTTACAGGTGAATATATATGGTTGTTTATTAAACTTTATACCACGGGGCTGTTGAATGCTTCATTCTGATTGGCTGACGAACGTTCGACGGGTGTGCATTATTTTTCAGTTAAACACACACCTATGAAGGTGTTCCAGGTCTGCTGACCGCATTACAGTTCCATATCACTT
>NC_079911.1:5846998-5861011 GCF_024868665.1 Triplophysa rosa | reverse complement strand
TTATAGTTTTTCATGGCTCTAAATTATAAATGGAGGACAATTTATAGATTTGTTGGACGCATGGGCCTGGCCCAAAGTCCGGTCTGTGTTTGTTGTTCAGTCTGCATGGCTAGTGGTATTTTTATTAAATTTATATTAACATTAATTAACATATTTTTTATTACATAAACCTTAGAAAATATTATATTATAAATACTTTATTAGAATAATTGATGGCATGTGGTAAAATATTACATTATTAATTGTGTAATCATATTTTAAGTATCTATCTATTAAGTAATCAATCAATCCATCCATCCATCCATCATTGGAAATCAGATATTATGAATCTGATATTTTAAAATGTAAGCTATCTTTTTAAGAGCATGGCGCGCAAAACGGATCGCGCATGCGCACAACGAACGTTTGTTGACCAAACGGCGCTTCAGTAGGTGAGTGTACAGAGCATGTTTTCTTATTTAGTATTATCTTCATGTGTTTATTGCGATTATTACTAAATGAAGATGCTACTGTATATTACATTACCTTATATTGACGTGTTTTGAAGTATATTTTACATTTAAATCTAGCATATGGACAGGGTAAGCATATTTCAGCTGAAAACATATCAAAGTATATTGATATTTTTTAACCTTCAGAAAGAGCAGTAAAATAAGTAAATGTTTCATTATCTATTTCAGTCACTCTTTTCTTTTATTCAATAACGTTACTTTGTTGAACTTGGAGGGCGCCAATATTTGAATTCGGTGGTGGTTCGTGCTCACTGATGGCAGATCTGTTTGACCTCGAAATGATTTCACAAGAGTTTTATGTACTTTGTTGTTTGCGGTTTATGATATTCTAGATTTTGGATTTAGCATAGGAACATATTTAAGTTGATTAGTTATCATTGTTGACTGATTATCTCCAGCTATTTTTTTCTTTCCAGAACGTTCTGGGAACGTTCTGATAAGTTTAAACAGCAAAAATAAGCCACATCACATACTGTACCACCTTGTGTTTAAATTAACGTGTAAGCTCTTACTAGGGCTGGGCGATGTGTTTAAAAAAATCGATTATCGACTTTAAAATCATCGCGATGACAGATATCTATGAATATCTTCACGCAACGTTGCGCAGACGATCAATGCGGATACTACGGTGGCCGTCCTGGATATCTTGATTGACAGGAGTTTCATCCAACCAGCAGTAGCTATCCCATTTCAACAAAATACCTTTTCCGGTTTGACCGATTTGTCGTTGTGTTTGCTGACTTGTCATTTTGCTTTCTGACTTGTCGATGTGGTTTCTGACTTGTTATTTTGTTTCCCGAATTGTTGTTGTGTTTTAAGATTTGTCATTTTGATTTTGGATTTTTTATTTTGCTTTTAGATTTGTTTTTAGTTTTGCGATTTGTTTGTTTTGTTTTGCACTTCCCGGCCACGGTAGGATACGGACCGGGAGGGAATTCGTTTCGGACCCGCCAAGTGACACACACACACACACACACACACACACACACACACACACACACACACACACACAGAGGCGCGCCACGCGCACACACCAGTGTTTCAGTGGCTTCTTTCATCAGGTAAAGCGCGTAGATAAACCATAAAGCTTTTATGCAGTAGAAAAATGTTGCAGATGTCCTGAAATTTCATCCTACCCGTCAGATTATCCTACCAGGCATGCGCACATCAATGCTACTTTTTTGCGCTATAAAATCATCCTACCTGTTTATTTTATACTGCTACGGGAATATGATAGTGTATTTTCGTTGTTAAATCATTCACATATAGTACAATTTGATAGGGTGTTGCGCTGTAAATTAATCCTACATGTTTCTTTTATGCTGGTAGGATCTGACAGGGTATTTACACTGTCAATTTATTTTATGTGTTTATTTTAAGATAGTAGGACTATATCTGACAGGGTATTTTGCATTGTAAAATCGTCCTACCTGTTTATTTTGTCGATGTGGTTTAGATTATATGAAGTTTTGCCCTGCGTAGGAATATCTGACAGGGTAGGACCATTCGAACACCGGTACAGCCCCGCGACGCGAGCGTGAGGTTTTGCTTTGCCGACGCAGCTCGTCTTTCTCTTGGTCTGTCTGTGCAGCGACCGGCAGAAAACAGCAGCATATTCAACTGACCGAACAAAATAGCGTTTCCAAAATTCTGTCACTGTTACTGACTGCCTGGGCATATGAACATGAACGTTCACGCTAAAGCCTACATCACATGAAAATGTTATATAACACGTATTTTCCATTATTATCGATTATTGTCTGGTATCTGTCTGTTTAAATCGACATCGGCATATTTGCAAGACATTTGCGATATACGATAACATCGTCACATCGCCCAGCCCTAACTCTTACTGTAATATATAGCATATTTTAAAAAATAAAAATATTTAAAATGTCTTGTTTGTATGTCTTATCAGGTCAGTGTGTTGGTCTCTACTCATTTTTTATATTTCTTTTTGCTCCAACAGTGACAGCTTTGAAGGTGTAACGTTAGAAAAAATGGAATCTGGCTTGGTATGTTGAAAGGTTTTTTATTTTAAGTTTTATGGGGGTGGTGACTGACAAAATGTCATTACAACAAAAATACAATACTCTTTGGAAGAGAGCTAAAAGAGACCAGGAAAGATCAGCAAAAGGGTCTAGTGTGGAATGTGAGACAACCTCTAATAATCTGGAGACCAATAATAAACAGCCTCTTAAGGTAGCACAGCCTCTTGAGGTAGCACAGCATATTGAGGTAGCACAGAATGCTGTTGAATTTGAGGGAGCAAAAGCAAAATGTGATTCAGATTCTGATTCTGTTGATATGCCTGATGATGAAAGTGTAGATGACATACTGCCCCTGAATGTTAGACTTCCACAATGGGTCAATAAATTTCAGGTAAAACACAATGCAGTCGATGGCCTTCTTAAGATTCTTGGAGAACATCACTCAGAACTTCCAAAGACTGCAAGAACATTGCTTGGAACTTGTGAGACTCTGACTTTTGAAGTGAAATCTGGAATGCAATATTTCTATTTTGGCTGCAAAGAACAGATGCTTAAATACTTAAAAATGTACCCCCATAGTCTTGTCTCACATTTGGAATGTCTGGACATCTCTTTAAATATTGATGGCTTGCCATTATTCAAAAGCAACAACCAATCACTGTGGCCAGTGTTATGCAAAATAAATTTGTCTCCATGCACTGTTTTTCCTCTTGCATTGTGTTTAGGTGGGTCCAAACCAAAAAATCTAGATTTTTTGACGGATACAATGCGTGACCTTAATGACATATTACGGAATGGTTTAGAGACTGACAAGGGTCTTTTAAAAGTTATTCTGCGATGTGTCAGTTGTGATGCCCCAGCAAAAGCACTTGTTAAGCGCACAAAGCAATATTCGGGCTATTATGGTTGCGATAAGTGCACGCAAAAAGGTTTCTGGGATGGTTCTCGTGTTATCTACTCAGAGAACACAAATCTGACTCTCAGAACAGATTTGTCTTTCCGTAATCAATTTCAGGAAGAGCACCACCAGCCTTCAGATGTATCTTCTTTTTGCATGCTCCAAATGGACATGGTTCAGCAATTTCCTGCAGACTATATGCACCAATGCTGTCTTGGTGTTATGCGGAAACTGATTCTGTTGTGGTTGCGTGGAAAGCTCAGAACCCGTTTGTCGTCCGCTCAGGTAAAGGAGATAAGTTCCAGACTTATTGACTTGAGGCCATTCATACCAGACCTTTTCGCTAGGAAGCCACGTGGCCTGGACGAAATAGATAGGTGGAAAGCTACGGAATTGCGACAATTTGCCCTTTACACAGGCAAAATTGTTTTGAAAGGCATTCTCTCTGACGATTTCTATGAACACTTTTTGTTGTTCAGTGTAGCATTCTCCATTTTGGTATGCCCGTGTCTTGTAAAGGAATATAACTCATTTGCTGCAGATCTTTTGGTTCACTTTGTGGAGAATGGGAGAAAGTTGTATGGGGACGACTTCTTGGTGTACAATGTGCACTCTTTGGTTCACCTTGCCACTGATGCGTATGTATATGGTGGACTGGATGAATGTAGTGCTTTTCCTTTTGAAAACTACCTTCATCAGCTAAAGAAGTTAGTCCGCTCTGGTACGCATCCTCTGTCGCAAATTGTCAAACGTCTCAGTGAAATTGACAAGCACAAAGAACAGTTAAAAAAACAGCCCAAACCTGTGGTCAATACTCAGAAACCCAACAATGCTTATTCTCTTAGTGATGTTCAGTGCTGTGAGGTAATATCTGTCACGGGAGAAAATGGAGACAAAGAAAGAATGGTGCTTTGTCGCATTTATGAGAAGCTTGAGCCATTATTTATGCATCCTTGCGACTCTAGGTTGATTGGTGTTTTCAAGGCTCATGTAAGGCACACTAGAGTGAAAACAATGTCTGAAAGGCAACTGGTGAGAAAGGCATTTTTAATTGAGGCTGGGGACGGTGCTTGCATTGTACTCTCAGTGCTTCATTCATACTGAGTTGTAATCTTTTATTTCCCTAACCCCCCCCCTAGCATTTTTATCTATTGTTCAAGTAATTAGCCAGTCAAATTAATTTGTCACGTTAATGACACTTTACCAGCACTGTCTGATATTTCATACCACTACATCCAATAATGCCTATCATGTGGATATGTGCCTGTTCCAACATCTATCTGCCTCGTCAATGGTTAAGGTAAAGTTTTTCTTATGTGTTTAAAAGTTTTTCTGATGTGATCAGCATTTTAGACACAGTTTTCTTTAGGAATACGTCTTTTTACGATTGAATCCAAGGATTGGCCTTACATTTCTTACAGTTATAAGAGAACCATATTTTCTGAACACGGCCACAAAATCACTGTTATATAGCAGTGCAGCGAAATAATAAACAGTCAAAGCCAAAGCATTGTAATGCTCCCTCTCCTTTTGTATATATACTATTACACTATTGGTTTCATTTATTTGTATACTTATAACATGGTGTACTGCAGATGATGTTTGGTGAAATTATATGGTGAAATTTGGTGTCAAACATTACATTTTCATGTAGAACTATAAAATACTTAGCTACAGCGTCTCCATGATTATGAACTTAAAATGAAACACCTTTATTCCACAATGTATTGTTATATTATTCTTGTAATTTTTAACAGTGGTTCTCAACTTTGGCACGCAAGATTTAAAGGGATACTTCACCCAAAAATGAAAATTCTGTAATCATTTACTCACCTTCGAGTTGTTCCAAATCTGTATAAATGTCTTTGTTCTGATGAACACAGAGAAAGATATTTGGAAGAATGCTTACAACCAGACAGGTTTTGCCCCCCATTGACTACCATAGTAGGAAAAAATACAATGGTAGTCAATAGTGCCCCAGAACTGTTTGCTGTCCTACATTATTCAAAAAAATTATAAAATAATTTTTCCTGCTATGGGAGTCAATGGGGGGCAAGATCTATTTGGTTACAAGCATTCTTCCAATAATCGTTCTCTCTGTTCATCAAAACAAAGACATTTATAGAGGTTTGGAACAATTCAATGGTGAGTAAATGATGACAGAATTTTCATTTTTGGGTGAAGTGTCCCTTTAAGGTCCTCTTGCATGCAGCTTGTAGCTGATAAAACACATCTGAACTAATCAAGGTCTTTAGGAAAAGGTGCTGAGTGCAGAGATTTGCTGTTACAAATTGCTGTTAGACCTTGTAAAACCTTGACAGTTTGAACCGTGTGTTTCAGACAACCTTTAATGAAGTACTACTACTATTTCATACCTTTACTATTTTTTGTTTCTTCTTCAGAAATTGCATCACTGCTATGCTGTGATTAAATTTTCTGAAGATAACACTGTTGATGTTGTGCCTTCCACGTGGCTTGATATAACAAATGAGGTATTACCTAGTATTCTCATCTAATGCTTCAAACTTTTACTGTTGTATGTGTGTCATTAGTCAGCAAAATACAGCTTGTAGTAGGTGGATATCGTTTTAATTAGGGATGCACCGATATGTAAATTTTGGCCGATAACCGATAATTATTTAACACTGGAAGCCGATAATCGATATATTGGCCGATATACAGTATCTAAATATTAATATTGCATCTTCTGAGACTGAAACAAAAGGCAAAAAGTGGACAGATGCTTTTATTTGAAAACATTCACTGCAGAAAACAAGGTAACCATTAGTTCTTTTTTTCCGAGAAAACCATGTACCAAGCCTACTTTACACTAATTAAAGATTCTGGTATGTTTATTTAATAAACAAATTATAGATGTTCTTACAGAGAAACCCAGTAAACATGTTTTTAATAGCCACATGTCTAACATGTGTCAAGACAGAAAGCATTCAGACAGCAATCGGCTTAAAAAAAATGCTTTTGTTCCTATAATTTACACATTCATAAATATCTACATACTGTACCGACATTAAAGAGGCATTTTGCTTATAAGTAAGTGAATGATCATGACAGAACGACAGTATTGTACTGGGTTTTAACTGTGAGTTGTGCAGTTGAAGTGGTTTAACCAGAGAAAATGATTCATAATTTATCGGCTATAATTTATCGGCCTAAATTTTATTATCGGTATTTATATACCGATATGGACGATAACTTATCGTGCATCCCTAGTTTTAATTGTTAAATGAAACTCTTGTTCTAAACAGGCTGTATATTGCTATTGGCCACGTAAAAACTTTACGGCCAAGGTGAAACGAAGAGATAGACCTGATACTACACTTTGGTCGAAGCATGTCGCATCTGTTCTGGTATATGCAGGTATGAAGGATTTGTTTGAGGTTTTTTCGTGGTTTATGCTGATTGTCTTTTACTGATCTATTCTTTATTTCCAGACAGCTACGAAGAAGCCAGGTGCAAAGCAAACCAAGCAACCATGACTTCAAACTTGGAGAGTGACGAAGATGAAGGTCACATTCAAAGAAAAAGAAGACCACCAGCACGATACCAGAAAGCATTAGCTAGTGGTACAGTACAGTCTTTTTGTTAATACAATATTATTACTCTACAAAGTTGCATTTATGGTTAATTTAAAACCGTTTTATAGAAACTTGGTAAGTACAGATATTTGTTTGTGTTGCATGCAGCAGTTCTGAGTAAGACAACTGATTTTTTTTATTCTTCAGTTAAAATATTTATATCCCATTGTTTGTTCACACATTGTTTGCATCACTCCCTTTGTCTATATTACAAACTATATTTGAAAGTAGTGCATAGTGTAAACTGGGTTTTTGGAATGTTCTGAATTATCTCTTGTATGTAGAAGCGTAAGGAGGTGAAATTGTGCAATTTCTTTTAGCTTTTATAAAAGTTTAATGTTGCTGCACAGTGTTAACACATTTTGTCAGTTCACTGGCAGTTCACTAACTTAAAATATTGACCTCCTTGGCAGTGCTGTGAGCCAAGTTAGATGTATCTGTGGTTGTTGTTGTTTTTTTAGTGCTGTTTAACTTTCTGGATTAATTGACATTATTTATCTGATAATATTTTTTAATAGATGATGATGTTGATGTCCCAACAACGCAAAAAATGCCCATAATTGCAAGCAGACCCACTTGTGAGTTAATTGTTTTGATGAGCTTATGTTTGTATTGCATAATGTAACCTACCATTGATCTGCAATTTTATGTTTTTTGGGGGGCTAGATGAGGAAAGACCATCAGCACCAAGGACATGCATTACAAGCACACCTACATGTAAGTTACTTATTTTTTGATGAGCTTAGTTTTTCATTGCATACTTTAAATCCAATGTTGACTTAAACCCACTGTTACATATCAACAATTTAGTCACACCAAGAACCGAGTTTTTCAGTGACAGAACTGGACAAACAGAGCCTTGTGAGTATTTTGCCAAGCACACATAGGCATAGCATCTGAGATAGCTGCTAGTAAACCTTGTTGTATTTTTAAGGTGTTTTTGAAAGTACCTTACAAACAGAGAATTGCACTGCTTCAACATCCGAAATGGAAGAACATTATCAAGGTGAAAGATTTCAACTGTTATACTTGGAATTAAAAAATAGAAAGTTGACATTTTTATACAAAAGAGAGTAATATAGTATAACTGATGAATAATTAATATTACTCTATGCATAGTGAGGTCATGTTTAATTTTGAAGTACAACCTGTTCATTGTAATATTTAATTTCTTAATTTCAGTAGACAACTTGTCAGACACATTTACACAGGACAAAACTCAGAGCACCAATGTGGGTGAGTATTAAATTTGCCCTGTACTGTTTATTAATTTAATATATGCTTGAATAACATTGATTTAGTGAATCTTTGACATGTTGGTAGCCTAATGTATAATGACTGATTAATGGATTGCTTGTGCACACTGTTTTGTCTGTGTACTGTAAAGTATTTTAACTTTAAAGGTGTCATGAATTAAGACATACATTTTAACCTGAGCTTTTGTTGTATAAGAGGGAATCGTATTCAAGCGAACATCCTTAAGTGTCAGAACTGAAAACGCAGCAATCTTATGTGAGAAAAACATATTTGTACTACGCGTCACTATTGCTTTGTTAGAGATCTCTTGATATGCCCTGAGCCCTATTCGCACAGGATTAGTATTACCTGGGGACCTCTAGTCATTTGTAATAATTGCAGAGGTTGTCTGTGATCTTAATCCTGTGCGAATCGGCCATGTCTGTAATTTGTAAAATAAAAATCCCCCCAGAAATTACCTACCATATTTTCATTAACACTGAGGTCCTGTGATAATATTAGTCCCGTGCGAATCGGCATCTCTATGATTTGGCGGGCTCATATGTCATTTTTTAAGGTTTTATCCACCGTTTGCGAATAATGGAGGCTGTTTTGAAGTGTTTTGATATTATTTCGGGTGCTGGGTCATATCCATACCTGCCATGCCAACACTGCCGTTTTAGCCGGGAGTCTCCCGTTTTTTTATTTCTCATGGAAACTCTCATAACATTTGAGACCCGCGATCGCGGTGATCTGTCCAGTTCGCGATCACGGGTCTCATATGCTGACAGGTACGGTCATATATCATTAAACACCATACAACTATAGGCTATACAAACTATACGCAAAGCCTTGCCATCACATCCGGGAAATAAGTCCATAAATTTGAGTAAAATCACAGGCTTCATTTATCCCGTGCGAATGCGCCACATGAAATACAGATGTGGGAGGTCATTTCTAAATCACACGAGGTCCCCAGATAATACTAATCCCGTGCGAATAGGGCTAATGTGTAACCTAACGTTACCTGTTTAACCAAATTCACAGAAGGCTCCAACTAAGTTTACTACGAAAACTGTTATCCAATCATAGCAGTGGGCGTTTACTTCCAAGTCTTCAATGCGGCACGCCCATTAAAACCAAGCGTTTGTAGAGCTGGCCTCAAAACCCGCGTAGAAAATAGCCTATTACTTATTGATTTTCATGTTTTTTAATGTAAAAACCACACAAACGTCATAAGTAGACCTCATACAACAGTATAAAATAATAAAAAAGGCCAGTTCATGACACCTTTAAATCTTACCACCTAAGTAAATAATCAGATGTAAAATACTGATTGTAAATATTGTATTAGTTCATTTGTAACCAGTCAAAATCAAGTTTTTCAGTAAGTGCAGTTTAGATCAGTAATTGTATATGTAAATGTAATTTTTTGACACTTAACCCTAAAAGTCTTCACCATAAAACTATTTTTGAGTTTCTCTTTTGTGTTAACAGCACCAATGTCACAGAATTCAGAACTGAAGAAACTGGGACGAGCCATATTTGTTCGACTGGACAAGATGGACCAGAATCTGTCCGATATTAAGTCTTTGATTTTAGGTCTTGTCCCACAACAAAGTGACTCTGTTGACGACTTCATGTTAAATCCTTGCCAGAGCACAAATGAATTGGATGAATTAGCTTGAGTTTTGTTTACGATTTGTGTACAGCATTCTCATTCATTTTCTCCCAACATTCATCTTTGATGTTGATATGGGAGTAACGCAGCCTGCAGAGTGCTAAATTATATTTTATTTTGGTTACAGATCCATCATCTAAGCCTTCGGGAGCAAAACTCCAGGTGATGCTGTGAGGAGGGTTTTACGAACACTTGCAACTAACAATGTGTGGGCTCAGTATAGCATGAAGGGTCGAAAGGGAAAGAAGCGCCTTGAAGACCAGGAAATTTGCAGTGTTAATATTTGTAAATGTTACAAAAGTTGCTCTAACACAGTTGTGATATTGCATTTATACATGTTCAGTCAGCGACTCAGCAAGCATATCGGTAAGCACACATTTTATTCATTGTTGAAGTCTACTCAAGCACAAAGCTGATTCAAATCCGGTATACAGTATAGACAGTGTCAGCCTCATGTTCCGTCGATCATGCACTGTGTAGAAAGGGTGTTATTGTACTGTCAATTGATTGGTTCCCATTTTCAGTTGTGAATAGTGGTGCAACAGATCACCAAACTCACGGTTCAGATCAGTTCACAGATTTGGGGTCACGGATCAGATCATTTTTCGGATTGGCTATTGTAAATGCTCACCATAGTTTATTACTATATATTATTATAATAATAACTATAATCACTTGACATCACTTTTAACATAAAATGTTAAAAATAGGGGCGCTTATATGGGGTTAAAGAAATTTATAAAAATGATGGTGTGAAAGTACCCTGGAGATATAAACAGATTAATTTAACATTAATTAACAATATTTTTTTACATTATACAAACCCGATTCCAAAAAAGTTGGGACACTGTACAAATTGTGAATAAAAACAGAATGCAATGATGTGGAAGTTTCAAATTTCAATATTTTATTCAGAATACAACATAGATGACATATCAAATGTTTAAACTGAGAGAATGTATCATTTTAAGGGAAAAATAAGTTGATTTTAAATTTCATGGCATCAACACATCTCAAAAAAGTTGGGACAAGGCCATGTTTACCACTGTGTGGCATCCCCTCTTCTTTTTATAACAGTCTGCAAACGTCTGGGGACTGAGGAGACAAGTTGCTCAAGTTTAGGAATAGGAATGTTGTCCCATTCTTGTCTAATACAGGCTTCTAGTTGCTCGACTGTCTTAGGTCTTCTTTGTCGCATCTTCCTCTTTATGATGCGCCAAATGTTTTCTATGGGTGAAAGATCTGGACTGCAGGCTGGCCATTTCAGTACCCGGATCCTTCTTCTACGCAGCCATGATGTTGTAATTGATGCAGTATGTGGTCTGGCATTGTCATGTTGGAAAATGCAAGGTCTTCCCTGAAAGAGACGACGTCTGGATGGGAGCATATGTTGTTCTAGAACTTGGATATACCTTTCAGCATTGATGGTGCCTTTCCAGATGTGTAAGCTGCCCATGCCACACGCACTCATGCAACCCCATACCATCAGAGATGCAGGCTTCTGAACTGAGCGCTGATAACAACTTGGGTTGTCCTTGTCCTCTTTAGTCCGGATGACATGGCGTCCCAGTTTTCCAAAAAGAACTTCAAATTTTGATTCGTCTGACCACAGAACAGTTTTCCACTTTGCCACAGTCCATTTTAAATGAGCCTTGGCCCAGAGAAAACGCCTGCGCTTCTGGATCATGTTTAGATATGGCTTCTTTTTTGACCTATAGAGTTTTAGCCGGCAACGGCGAATGGCACGGTGGATTGTGTTCACCGACAATGTTTTCTGGAAGTATTCCTGAGCCCATGTTGTGATTTCCATTACAGTAGCATTCCTGTATGTGATGCAGTGCCGTCTAAGGGCCCGAAGATCACGGGCATCCAGTATGGTTTTCCGGCCTTGACCCTTACGCACAGAGATTGTTCCAGATTCTCTGAATCTTTGGATGATATTATGCACTGTAGATGATGATAACTTCAAACTCTTTGCAATTTTTCTCTGAGAAACTCCTTTCTGATATTGCTCCACTATTTTTCGCCGCAGCATTGGGGGAATTGGTGATCCTCTGCCCATCTTGACTTCTGAGAGACACTGCCACTCTGAGAGGCTCTTTTTATACCCAATCATGTTGCCAATTGACCTAATAAGTTGCAAATTGGTCCTCCAGCTGTTCCTTATATGTACATTTAACTTTTCCGGCCTCTTATTGCTACCTGTCCCAACTTTTTTGGAATGTGTAGCTCTCATGAAATCCAAAATGAGCCAATATTTGGCATGACATTTCAAAATGTCTCACTTTCAACATTTGATATGTAATCTATATTCTATTGTGAATAAAATATAAGTTTATGAGATTCGTAAATTATTGCATTCCTTTTTTATTCACAATTTGTACAGTGTCCCAACTTTTTTGGAATCGGGTTTGTATATTCTAGGCTGTCATACAGTATGCAATGCATGTATACAAAAATGACAATATGTATAACGAATAAATGATATAAACGTGCAATCAGAGCAAACAGCTGATAAATGGATCTCTAGAGATCGGGGGCGTATTACAGAAAGATTGTAACTTGAAAATCTTATCCTATCTGTTCAGTAACTGGTAATTTCAGTTAGGACCTCATTAAGGACAAACGCTATTACAGAACAGCACTTCCTAAGTGCATAATCTTATCTTAACTACAGATAGGAAAGGGGTATTACAGAAGCGTCTTAACTTGACAAATAATCCTATAAATGGTCTTAACTTTAGGACAACCCCACAACTGTCCTAACTTCAAAATTATTTAAAAACTAACAGAAAAAACGCTCACAATTAAATCTCCCTTGCCTGTAGGCCGCTTTCTTTTTTGTTTTGCTTGCAAGGGTGGTAAACGTTTCTTCAGTCTCAGCTGTACGGTTAATGCCGGACACTGCAGACACATTATCGGCCCACTCCCTGTCTTTGTCTTTGTGAGTGAGCGAAGGTGAAAACTTACCAAATAGTATCGGCTTTGCCTTTCCTACCAAACTTATTAAAGTTTTTATTTCCGCGGCACTAAAATTAAAAGCTTGCTGGTTTTGTTTTTCCATTTTGTTTACCTCATCAGCAGCTTGCGCAGTGTTGGTTGCTTGGTAACAGACCTGAAAGTGGATTGCCGAGCTTGATGGTGCAATTTAGGATTTCCTAACTAGAGAAAAGATAAGATTTTGTAAGATAGGATAGGAATCCCAAATCAAGTTAAATTGCTACTGTAATTCGAATTTGTGAAAAATCCTAATTTAACGTATCATATTTTAAATTAAGACCTAAAATAAGAAACTTTCTGTAATACGCCCCCAGATTATAAATGTGACGGGTGTTATGAGGTGGCGATCATGAATTATCTCGAACGACTTTCTCTCATTCTCTTATGCTTTACTGAATCATGAGTGGGCGGCGTGTCAAAATTGCTGAAGTGGTGCGCGTTTTCGCATGAATCGCATCATTTGAGCTTTGACTCAACAGAACATTGCTGCTTATGCAGCAGTTTAAGTTAAGATATACGCAAGAATGCGCTTTAATATTGTACTCATCCAGTGACGGTAGAGAGAGCGAGAGCGTGTGCGTGCTAAAACTGTCTGCTGAATAAATTTACAGATAATCCACGGGTCACATGCGTTCCGAACCATAGAGCACGATCCGTACTCTCCATTTCACCACTAGTTATGATAAGCTCTTTTAATGATGTATGTACAACACTGAGACCTTTTTTAATTTTCTCTTTGATGTTTATTTTAAAAAATATATTTTCAGAAGCCTGCCGCAAAATGCATCCAAAGGAGTCTACAAAGGTGTTTTGTGAGTGTATTGCAGACACCTTAAAGTATGCCCCACATCGAGGGACAAGGGTAAGTTAGTGATCTTTTGCCACGTACAGTTTTCCTCCTTGGCTATTTTTCTTATTACAATTTGTTTTAGTCTTTAATTATTTGAGTCTTTATTTGTTTATTCATGTTATTTTGTCAAATATAAAATTTCAATAAATAAATTATTTCGTTTGCTATCATATTTTGATAGATCAATCTGTGACTGACATTGTAGATCCTAAAGATCTAAGCTTTTGAGTTCAGTTCACTAGCTCTCTC
>NC_079911.1:5753522-5845713 GCF_024868665.1 Triplophysa rosa | reverse complement strand
AGAACACAGGTGTGCACAGGAGTCCAGTCTACAAACAGACTAAAATTGTAGTGGCCTAATACAGTATATGTTTAATATGTGTTTCTTTTAAATTGTTGATGCATGTTTAATAATTAAATACATTTTTATGTTTTATATGGCAGTTTTAAATTAGTTGTAAGTATAAGCATACGTTTAACTGTATGTCACGACTTTCGAAGAGGGAGAACCCAAATGCAGGCAGGCAGTGGTGAAGGGGTTAAACAAGAAATATTTATTTGAAAAACACAAAACAAAAACCCACGATGGGGTATAAATCAGGAACAAAACTAAGAACAAACAGAAACCAAAAGACTTCCCCTTTGGGGTGGGGCCAAACAAGGGCCCATAGGGGGCAGTCCAAAAGGGAGGTGGGGAGAAGTCCCAGTCCCCGGCTGCGCTCGAGAGCGCGGAGTCCTGGGGGACTTAGGGGGAGTCCTGGGGGGACAGTCTTTGGCCCTGGCAGTTTCCCAGGGGCCGGCTGGACAGGGCTTGACGCCGGCTGGAAGGCCGGCTGGACAGGGCATGACGCCGGCTGGAAGGCCGGCTGGATCACCGGGCTGGACGCCGGCTGGATCACCGGGCTGGACGCCGGCTGGATCACCGGGCTGGACGCCGGCTGGATCACCGGCCTGGACGCCGGCTGGATCACCGGACTGGACCGCTGCACCGGCTGGATCACGGGCTGGACACAAGACTGGACACAGGCACTGGACACAGACTAGACAAAAGACTGGACACGACTGGACACAGGACTGGACACCGGACTGGACACAGGACTGGACCCGGCTGGACGCCGGCTCACCGGACTGGACATCGACCTAGCAAACTGGACACCGGACTGGGCATCGGCTGCACCGGACTGGACATCGACTGGACCCGGCTGGACTCGACTGGACCCGGACTGGACGCCGGCTTGACCCTGGCTGGACCCGGACTGGAGTGACGCCGGCTGCACCGGCTGGGAGAGGCCCGCTGCCCGCCGCTGCCTCTTTTTCTTCAGCCGAGCCACCCGCCTGGTGGTCGGCTGAAGAAAGGATGTGACGGGTACGGCTGGCTCTGGCTGGGATTCCTCGGAGGTGACCCCCAGGACTCTCGTCTCCCCCGCTTGCCCCCAAGGCTGACGGGTGGTGAGGCTGCAGGGGAGGAGGAGAGCGGTGGGGCGTTCCCCAAGGTGAGGGTGCCCACAACATAGTCCTCCGGGATGGACAACAGACCGGAACGAGAGGAGTCCTGAAGGCAGCTGGGAGAGGAGCCTTGGACCAGCTCCTCTCGAAGCTGCAGCCGCTCCACCAACTGGGGAAACGGCTGATAAACAAACTCCTCCCGCTCCGGAAAAGGTGGAGGATTGTCCATCCCGGCCACCAGATAGGCACAAACCAGCACCTCGGGGACGGAGGCCCTCCTGGCCTCGACCTCACGAGCGTAGTCCCGCAGTGGACGATGGCGCTGAGCCGGGAAGGGGCCACCTCCAGCGTGCGACTGGGAGGCTATTGACTCCCACCACACCGGGTTGGAGGTGCATGACCACCTGGGAGTTGTGACGTCCATTGCTGCCTACTGGGTTCAGTTGTGGTTCGTGGATTCTGTCACGACTTTCGAAGAGGGAGAACCCAAATGCAGGCAGGCAGTGGTGAAGGGGTTAAACAAGAAATATTTATTTGAAAAACACAAAACAAAAACCCACGATGGGGTATAAATCAGGAACAAAACTAAGAACAAACAGAAACCAAAAGACTTCCCACGAAGGGCAAAACAAGAAAAGAACAACTAGACGTATTAATCAAAAAGATAAAGACAAGACTAAACTAAGACACGACATCCAAACAAGGCAAGACTCCAACAAGGTATGAACTCACAACAGACAGCGGCACGGTACAAAGTACATACAACGTAATCCACGAACACAAGACAAAGAAACAAGAGGGTATTTGTAGGGGAACACAAATGAGGGATAACGACACAGGGCAGGTGTGGGTAATGAAACACTCAGGGAAGGATAACAACGAAACGAGATGGCGGGAACAGAGACGAGACACTGGAGAGAACATATATTATTGTCAAAAGGACAATAATATGTTTCTCTCCACACATAACCAAAGGCTTTGTCATGACTCTGCTACAGGACCAAGGAAAACATGACTAAATGAAGTAGAGCCATGACACTGTAAGGTATAAGCAAATGTTTTTTAATAACAAAAACCTAAAAACTTACTTACCAAAATGTTGTTAAAATGTTTTATTTGAATACTAACCTATTAAAAAATAATGTTCTAAGAAGTCGTTAATGTTCAATATTAATGTTCATATTTTGAGTGAAAATAAAGTTTGAAGAATGTTGTAACAAGTGGTTTTGTAATCTTGTATTAATGTTCTAAACAGTAAATTAACGGAAACTTTTAATGTTCTTAGAATATTAAAAATAGGTGTTCAAAGAACATTGTGTTTTGAGTGAAAATAAAGTTATGAGAATGTTGTAAGAAATGTATATGTAACCTATAAATAACGTTCTAATAACACTAGAAATTTGACAATTTAGCATTCTTAAAATATTAAAAATAAATGTTTATAGAACATTATATTTTGTTTAGAAATTAAGTTAGTCAAACGTTATACAAAACGTTTTGGTAACCTTTAAATAATGTTATAATCACAACAAGAAACCTAGACATTTTAAAATTATTAGAATATATTTTTTAAATGTTTAAAGAACGTCATATTTTGGTTGGAAATAAAGTTAGTCAAACGTTATAGAGAATGTTTTTGTAACCCTTAAATAACGTTGTAACCACAACAAGAAAACTGGACATTTTAACGTTTCAGAAACATTCCACAGCAACGTTTCCACAACCAAAATGTAATGTTTTGAAAATGTTTTTAGAACCTAAATTTGTTAGCTGGGCTGTTAATTTTATACTGGTTGGACCATCTGATGGGATATTTTACGCTGTTAAATCACCCTACCTGTTAATTTTATTCTGGTTGGACGATCTGATGGTGTATTTTACCTGTTAATTTTATACTGGTAGGACGATCTGATGGTGTATTTTATATGTTAATTTTATACTGGTAGGACAATCTGATGGGGTATTGCGCGCTGTTAAATCATCCTACCTGTTAATTTTATACTGTTTCAAGATTACCCTTCCCATTCAATCGATTTCGATCTAGTGGACTATCACTCTCGCAGTGCGAGTTTGGACTGTCAGGAGGTTCTCTCCTCTTTCCCCTTGGGTCGTTTCCCTGTCCCTGTCATCTTGCCAGCCAGTTCCGGCCATCTCCCTCGCGAGTGCTCTAGCATTTGATCTCAGCCCCCCTCCTGTACTTGGAGATTTCTCTGCTTCGGCAGTTGTGACTCTTGTTTGTGATCTCTCTCCTTGTGAGTTTAATAAATTCCCCTCATTGTACCCTGCACTTGACTCTCAGTGTCGATCATAACATTAACAGAACACTGCTATTTGTTATTAAAATAATTGTTTAGCAAGGCTCTTTAAAGTTTCTTTCCCAGAAAGTACTGTACTAAGTGTGACACATTTTTTACAACAGCATACATGGCACATGTCTCTAAAAAGAAAATTCAAAACGCAACGATCCCCACTTGTTAATGAATAGAAGGTAAATATAAAAGTGAAATATGGTCACGGTGTAAAGAAACCTGGAGAAAAAAATGCTAGTTGTCAAAGAACCAGCAGATCTGTGGTAAGCAGTGATAAATGACAATATAAAAAAATATTTATCTTGAGCTTTGAAACTGCCTTTCACGAAAGGAATTCACTCAGATGAAATGACTGAATCTTGCGACCAGCAATCTTGTATGTATATACAATGTTTTACATTGTAGTTAGGTGAAGACTGTGTCCCTTCTGTTGGTGAGGATGCTACTTCAATTAATGCCCATGTGAAGACCTTACAGGACCAGTACAAGAAGACCCAACCACATGCTGCAATAGTGGATGGAAAAATGAAACAGACATTTGCCTGGAGGAAGAGGGAAATAGTAAATGGCACTCCTGTTGCTGACATTTCTCTAAAATTTCCCTTCCTCAGGACTCCTTCAGTTGTAGCTTACCAATATTGTTTCAAATCTGTATGACTTTAAGGGTGTTTTCAGACCTGTAGTTAATTTTCATTGTTTCGAAAATGGGACTTATTTCAGTGTTGCAATTCTTCTGTGTTTTCAGTGTTGCAATACCAAAATGTGTTTATGCAAGTCACATGTGAGTAAACCTGTCCTCTTATTGGTCAGAGTTGATCTTTTTACAGTTCCTAAACACTATTAATCAAGATAGATTGACAAATTTGCTCCATGGGCTTATTGTGAATTTATTTGTACAATAGCAGTCACAACACAAATGTACGCATTTGTATATTATATATTAAATTATGTGTATATAGTTTAGAATATAGTTATAGCAGGAATCAATGCTTTGTCATTTGATCAGTAGCCGTAACTCTCCTTTGCACATTCAAAAGTTTGTGAGAGAAAATAACATTTTTGCATAAACTAACCATTTTGATAAATAAATTATTATTAAAACAGTTAATACTTTTGTAGATGCCTTTTGAAGCTTAAAGTTCAGTTGTTATATGAAAATTGGTGAACAACACATTATTTTTGTGTGTGTTGAAAATGGCTTTTACTGAATATGAACATACTTTTCATGTTTTGTTTTTTTGAGGGTTGAGACTAGGGGCAGGATGAGGGCATATAACATTCTGTTTGTACAGTATAGACATTGTGTCTATTGGCTGTTCCCATAAAAATGAAAACCACGAGAAGCTGTAGCAGAGAATGTTTGCATGATTTCCGTCTAGGCTTTGCTTGTTTTAAAAAATTCTGTTTTAGTACTGTTCATCTTTATACCTATTAAATGTATTTTTAGATATGGATTTCCGAGCTGCTCTGGTTTTACTTCCAGTGATATTCAGGGAGAAAGTGGACAGGTATTACAGTGTTTCCTACACGTTAACTAGAAATTAACTCTAGCCCCTTTCACACTGTAATATCAGTAAATCTATGAAAGATTGCCAGAATGACTTTACTGGTTAAATGACTTTATGTTCATCGCATGTGTGAACTTTGCTGATGGCGTTCCATTTACTGGTAAGACGCCATTCACACATCCTTACTAAAATAAACTGTCAAGCTTTTGTTTGTAATCATTTGGGACATAAATTTACTTCAGACTTTTCTAAAGGTGATTTTCTTCTTTTTGTTCAGGATGAACCAGCTACACCATTTCCCACTGTACAGATTTTGGGAACGTCTGACTGGAAACAGGTCTTCAGTGAGAAGAGAATTTTCAGCAATGTGAAAATGGAGGGAACTGAAATTTGCCAAGCAGTTGGGGTCGATGACCTCGCTAAACCACGCCCCCTTGCCACAGTCGAGTTACCAACATTCTTCCAAATATCTTTGAGTACAGCAGAACAAAGAAATGTATATAGGTTTGGATCAACTTCAGGGTGAGTAAACAATGACAGAATTTTCATTTTTGCTTAAACCATACCTTTTTTGACAGGTATTGCATGAAAAGGGATATAAAAAATATGAATTTGTTAAATTGTATTGCAAACAGTTTGTGACAAGTATTTTGTTGTTGGTGGTGAAATTGTATTTTACATAATATAACGTTTTAGTAAAATGTTTTGTATCAAAAAGAGAAATGTTTTTAAAAGAAGTAATTTTTTTACATTTTATTGTAAAGTGGAAAGATGTTTACACAGTTTTCTACTGTATGCTATAGAAAAGTGTTGATTCAAACACCCATGTATTTGATGGCATGTACATAAATTTATATTAAAATTATGCCTTCTCAGTTCAGTTGTTTAATGTGTGTTATTCAGATGATAAATGACCTGTAATAGTCCTTAAAGAAACACATTTGCCATACAGTAGTTAACGTACGAAAAGGCTTGTCACTGGGGTGGTACCTTCAAGGCCAAGATTTGTACTTTGTTGCAGGTACAATGTTGTATCAGCAATGTTGTACCAGCAAAGTGCGCTGCACTTTGAGCTGTCGTCCAAACACACACGCACGCACGCACGCACAGCACACACACACACACACACGGTACCTTCAAGGCCAAGATTTGTACTTTGTTGCAGGTACAATGTTGTATCAGCAATGTTGTACCAGCAAAGTGCGCTGCACTTTGAGCTGTCGTCCAAACACACACGCACGCACGCACGCACAGCACACACACACACACACACACACACGTCTCATTCGATTATTGTATACGTGACAATTCTGATTCGACTAGATAAATCCTTAGTTGGGGACACCCCTATATATTTTGCAAACCAGTCAATAATAAGCAGTCTAGATGATCAAACAGGTTGATATCTAAATGTTTTACTTCAACTGTGGAATCGAAACTGGAATCAGAGTCGATAAGCAGAATCGAAATTGGAATCGCTAAAATTCAAACGATACCCAACCCTAATGTTATGTGTACTGTAGATATAATGTTAGGAAAAAGGTGTACTGACTTTTCATACAAGATAAACTAAAGTTTTAATATTGATTTGTTAATATCTGTTTTAATTCAGTGGTGCAACACAACTGAGATCAACAAACAGAATATTAGTTTTAAACTGTTTAATTCAATTCTTGTTGGTGCTACCCACCATATATTTTGCTATTACAATAATAATGTTTTCTTTGTTCCATTTGGTTCTGCATCTAGAAAGATGAGTTGTCTGAGAGCGGAGAAGACCCAGTGCTGGAGAATGAGGAAATAGAGGACTTGGACATGGCCACATCAGAATCCTCTTCACATGGCTCATCACAGGCAAAGAACACCCCAGTCTATCACAAACAGCGCCAAAGGCCAAAGCTGAGAGGGGAGGACAAGCTAAAGAGAGAGAAAATAGACATCCTTAGGCAGGTTGATAATACTGCCTTTAGCAACAGTGAAGCTATTGATGACATTTTTGGTAAACAAGTAGCCTGTGAAATGTGTCTTATTAAAGATACAACAGAGGAAAATGCCGGTCAGACGAGCAATTAAGATAATTTTATATGTAACACAAGATAAGTTTATGTCTGCACAGTATAGAGAGCAAGTACCTCATCCTCCAGGCCATTCTCCCTTTGCAGACTGTGCAGCGCCACATCAGCTGTTCTTTCCACATTCTTCATACCAACAGGCTCCTACATCAAGCTACGTACAGATGCTCAGTGGATCGTATACTCAGGAAGGAGATATCAATAACAATAAGTAAAACAATTTCAAGTTTGTTCTTTTACTTTTAATTAAATTCTAAAGGTTTACATGTTTTTTACATGTTCTGATGGCTTCTGGAAAGTGTTAGCACAAAAAGTGTCAAATTGAAACTGATGTTTGATTGATGTTCAGAAAAATAAATGCCATAAATATTGTTTCAAACAAATTATTTTATTTGTGATTTAATTTTATCAACAGTAACTGCACTGGGACACGACATAGCAGTAAAATTATCTGAATGTACATAATATTGGATCATTGCTGTTATTATCTAGATGAAAAACACATGTAAAGCCGTTCACAAAATTAGATTTTTTTTTTAGATTTAGATTCAATTTATTGTCATTGCACATGTACAAGTACAAGGCAACGAAATGTGACCTCTGCATTTAACCCATCCAGAGAGTAGTGAACACACGTACCCCCGGAGCAGTTACAAACCGTTTTACATTACAAACCGTTTTAAACTTTTAAACTATTTAGTAGTTCTAGATGGTTGTGCTTAAGTAATAGTTCACTCAAAAATGAAAATTGTTATCATTTACTCATAATCTTGTCATTTCAAACATGTATGACTTTCTTCCTCCTGCCGAACACAAAAGAAGATATTTTGAAGAATGTTGTTAACTGGTACGCAATCACCTGCATTTGTTTTGTGCTCATACAATAGAAGTGAATGGGTGCCGTCCGCTGCTGTTCGGTTAACAACATTCTTAAAACATATTTTGTGTTCTGGGGAAGAAAGAAAGTCATACAGGTTTGATATGACAAGAGGGTGAGTAAATGATGACAATTTTCATTTATGGCTGAACTATCACTATAATGTTTTGCAAAAAAGAAAGGTGTGTCTTTACAGCGTATTCCTGCCATGGGACTGACCCTGCAGGTGAGATAAAATAGTCCTTCAGAATGTCTCTCTGATCCTTAGCAACTGTGGAGCCATTTCTAGCTTGGGATACAGGTACAGACGGGAGAGGAGCATCATTCCACCACCCACCAGGGATGACATGGTGTTCTGCATCTTCAGAATCAATAAGTGCTTGAGGGATGTGCATGCATGTCTGGCGCATGTAATTGTGAACAGCTAGACAAGCCAGGGTATCCTTTGATACTGCTTCTGGATCCAGGTGGATGGTAGAGTGGAATACTTAAAGTAATTTTAAGTAACCAACCGAACAAAGGTGCCCAATATTCCAAACGCATTTTCAATTACAAGTCTTGCTCGTGACAACCTGTAGTTGTAAATACACTGGTTATGGGTAGTGACGAGAAGGGTACGGTTTCATCAAGTCTGTGCGCAGAGGGTAAGCTTGTACAACAAACATGTAAGGCATCTCAGTATTTGTGCCTGGCAGTGGTTCAGCTGGAGGTACATTTAACACATTTTGTCCATTGCCTCTCGAAGATCAGAGTGGGTGAAGAGGCCACCATCAGACATTCTTCCCTGAGTGCCAACATGAGCATAGAAAAATCTGTACTGCGAATCAGAAACTGCCATCAGCTCCTAAAAGTGCTCCTACTGTTTCCTGGGGGGACGATGACGATGTGCTTTTCGTCGATAGTCCTGAGACAATGCGGAAATTGCCATAGGTCTTGGAAGCCACCTCTCTCCACTATAGTTCTGCCACTGGAGTCTAGACACACAAAAAGATCATGAGGAGAGAATGATTTCTTATATATCGCTGCTGTCCTTCTGAAACCTTTTATGTCCAGATTTGTTGTTTTTCAGGAAATGGAAAAAACACTGTACTTTTCAAATGATTAAATACTGTGCAGAAGAACTTTTTAATACTTATTTTGTTAGTTATTTGCAAAACCCAGTGACAAACATAAAGGGTGACGAATAATATTGATTTATTATTTTTAAAAAATCACAAAATATGGAGGAGGTACAAGGTTTTGGAAGGACAGCAGCGATGTATGCAAGAAAACATCCTCAATACTAAAATATGACATGTTCACAAACATTGTGTAACTGTTGTACATAGGCTACTTTAAAGTCTTACCTTCATGTACTTAAGCACAAGGTACAATGCCTTACATGTCTCCTGAACAATAGATGAAACCGTGCTTCTTCCAATTCTGTATTGAAAACTCAGAGGCAAATGATTCCCCTGGTGATTAGAAGAATAAATCATGTAAATATCATATTAACTAACATTTTTTTATAACAGTTTGTACTTGTACATCACTATATCTTACCTGTGGCCAAACAATTAAGTAAACATAGAGCCTCTCCCTGGCAGTGATTGCTCTTCTTAGGTGTGTGTGCATCTCCTGTTTAAGTGGGGAGAGACCAATTCCAGCCAATGCAGAAACTCGTGGACATTCATTCGGAGATCTCTAATCCCTCCCGTGTCGTCACTCTGTAAAAAAATCACTATGTTAACAATATTCGTGTCTTTTTACATATCTTAACAAAATCATCAGAACGACAGATATTTAATCTGGGGACACTTTGGATGTACTTTTTTGTTAAAACAAAATATTAAGAAAGTAACCTAAACTTTATTAATTCAAAACAAAAATAAGAACAAAAAGCAAAATGTTGACTTTTCTATAGAGTAGTAATTAACGTTAGATCAAGCTCACACATTGTAAAATCGGCAGTCCGTAACGACCTTTCGCGGAGCCTCTTTTTGGCGTGCTGTCACCACGCCGTCTTCTTTTCTTTCTGTTTTTATTATCAAGACAAGTTATAATCAAAACAAAGTCTAAAGAATGTTGTGCTGTACTTGCAAGCATTGTGCGTGTGTTTGCAAGACGTTTATGCACTTCACCGTCACGGTCTGATGACGTACACTCTGGTCGAACTTCTTCGTCGGGTTTTATTGGCGCTTAACAAACACTACCCACTGGTATTCTGGATTATTTACTGACATAAATTACAGGTGAGATCGCAGAGTGTGATTGGGATCATGTTTGTAGAGTGTGTCATGCAACAATGTTAACTAACTATATACAATCGCAAAGGATGCGGCCAGCTAACTGAAATTAGGGTATTTAAATATTGGATTTAAATTTAGCTTTTTCTTTTGCTCGCATGTTGATCAATCACTATACATTTTTGTTGTTAAGTTAAGTTTACATGTAAAACTATGCAATATGATTATTACGATGATGTGATTATTGACACACTGGTAACCATAACGACCAGTAGTGTATTCGGGACGTATACGCCTCATGCTTAGGGCTGTTTACGTGTAACGACTTCTGAGTATCTATATTAGCGTATACCTTCTGTATAACCACTTGTTTTGCTGCTTAAAACGTATCCAAGCTGCTTTTGCTTTTTTTTGTTTTTAAACACGCGATTCTTTCACTCAGTTTTCTTATTAAAAATACACAATTTCCCGCGGCCCCACCCCAACAACCGCATCCAGCGCTTCATCATCAGTGCTGGCATCGCGCCAGCTGAGGAGTTCATCCTGTCAGTGACTGAAACTGAAAGAGTCCCACTGAAGCCGTCAGGTTACATTGATAAAACTGCTCACTTTTAGTCAAAGTTGCTTTGAAAGTGTGCTTACCGGTGTTGTGCCGAAAAATGAGTGGGTAGTACTACTCTCTCCTGTCCTGGTTCGAGAGAGATTATTGACACCGATTTCACGTGTTCTTTTGCTCTGCTTCATCTCTTATGATATTGTGATGTATCACGAATATCTGTCACAACTTTTGGCTTTGGTCGGGGTCACTGAGTGCAGCTATGACACGTCAGAGGAGATCTGGCCCTCCCGGCTGAGCCTGGTTTCTCCCGAGGTTTTTTTTCTCTCCATTATTCATCATTAGAGTTTGGGTTCCTCGCCACAGCAGAGCAGTGCAGTGTTGGCTTGCTCACCGGGAGACTGCATTTATTTATTTATTTATTCATTTATTTATTAGATATTATTTATTATAATGATCTTGCTTGGTCTATAAACACCATGCACTGTGCTGTGTTTTACCTATCTGTGTTTTTCTAATTTGCTCCTGTAAAGCTGCTTTGGAACAATGCACATTGTGAAAAGCGCTATATAAATAAAATTGAATTGAATTGAACTTTTAATACTAGCTTTATTTAAATGGAATGCGACGAACAAAGCACTTAGCCCTGCTGTTTAAGCCAGAATCCTTACGTTTTCTCTCATTCCCTTTACAGTTGTTTTAAACCTCCTCGTTACGTTTGTTATACGTTTATAATAAGGTATTTTCACCACAACATATACTTCATACATTTATATCTTCCCCACACAGAGATGGCAGTGTTGGCAAAGTTACATCTGTAATCTTGCTTTTACGTCATCTTGTGTGATGTGTGAAAAACATGATGCTTAGTAAAAAAATATTGTACAGTATACTGGCATAGACCTATTTTTTCCAATGCCATAACTCATAAGTGAAGAATTTTGCATAAATATTAGGCTATAAATGACACATTTATCTTAAATAATTGGCATGCTACAAAAAAATGAACAAACACACTAACTTCTATCTTTTTTGCCATTTGGGATTGGGGTCGTGGGTAGGGTGACCACCCGTCCCGCTTTGCGTTGTACAGCACAGCATTTTTAACCCTTCTCCCGCACATAGCATATTGAGAAAATGTCCCGTATTTTCATCAGTCTGCTGGTCTTTAGATGTCACATTAAGAAACACTTTCTTTAACCTGAAACGCACATGAGTGTTTGACCCATTGTTTATTTAACTATTTAACAGCACTGTGTCAAAAGCAGCAACCCGGTGCACTTCAGTGTCCAATGAGCTCATATACAAACGCAACTATTTTTTAAAGCCTGACTTTTATCCAGTGTATGAGAAGGCAGTGATTACAGTCATCAAGAGGCTGAGACGTCTGTCAGTAGATCGGGTGGCGATCCTCCCATGTCAACTTGCTGACTAAAAACTCACTAAAACATCGTAAACTGTGTGGCTTTGAAACTGTGTTTAGCCTATAGGTTGTGGTTAGCGTATTAAAATTAAAATTGTTTGCAAATCATTAAATGCATAATTTAACAATTATTCATTTTAAAAGAGAAACTCTTTTTCATTATTTGTTGATCTTTCTCTTTTTGAGAAGATCTTCAAAGTTTACTCGTCTGTTCTGTGCTCAAAATTTAAAGAGACATTGAACCTTAAATTGAAATCGACATTCATTTATTTATGTTATACAGTATAACATTTTATCTACGCCTTATGTTGTAGTTGGAATGGACTAAATAACAAATTATTTTGATAAGCTAAAAAAATGTTTACATTCCGTTTTTAGCCTATATTTCGCGCTACCTTTCAATGGTGTCCCACACAATTTCCCTGCTTTCGCAGTGCGCTATTTTTGTGTGTTGCCATGTTAACTTATTTTTATGTGCTTTTCTGCTTGTTGTTTTCTGCTTTCACTCTTAGATCTTTCTTGGCACATAAGCTGTTAAAAATGATCAGTTGTGGATATCTAAGATTTTTTTTGTTCTTATAAAATATAAACTATTTGGATATCTAAGGTTTATTTTCGGCTTGACTTTGTTTGCTGGTTTTATGAAGATCTGATAACACTGTCACTTTTGCGAAGGACTCGTGAGAGCGGTTATCCCCCCTGTCAAACGTGCGAAAGTAAATACTTTTTTCACTGTTACTTGCTCCTCACATACAGACAAAGACACATCTCTGATGGGCTGATAACTATTGTGGCATTCCATTGTTAACTGCAATTTACATAGGCTAACCGTAAAAAGCATCCAGGAGTTGTAATTTTCTTTTAAATCAGAGTTGCAACACTTTATATTGCAAAGTTATACATCATTTTGAAACATACTTGATGTTAAATCTAATATCCAATAGTGCTGTCTTCAAACAGGCCATTCTCATGAATTGCGTATAAATAACACACGCGTTGCATTATCGTGAAATACGTATTCCAAAGTTCGATTTTGCGTGCATATGATACGCCAATTTAGCGAACGTGCATATTAACCAGCAATCTGTCTTATTAACCTGTCCCCTAACCCAAACCCTAAACCTAATGTTAGCGTGCGTGCATATTATAACCTCTACCCTAACCCAAACCCTAAACCTAACAGTATTATTTTAATTATTTCAGTGTTTCCTCTTCATGTACATTTCAAAATGGCTGCTCTCCAGCGAGGTGCACGCAAACATTGCCGTATTTATGCACGCAAAATCGAACTTTGGCATACGTATTTCACGATAATGCAACGTGCGTGTTATTTATACGCAATTCCTGAGACCGGGTTGCTTCAAAATATCGATACAGCGATACATCGTCATGAGCTCCTGACGATGCGCACATAGATACACCTGCCTCCGTATCGATTCTGCAGCACTTTTGAAATTAGCCAATTATAATGCAAAAATATTGTGCAACAATTATTAATGGTGTAAAGGATCTGATCGGAGTTTATCCGTGTTCCGTACGGATCGCCCCTCACGATTCTAAATGCATGTGACCCGCGGATTAACTGCAACATTTCACCATCATAATGTGAAAGGTTAAGAGCGCGCTCTCTCACCTTCTCTCTGCATCCGTGAGCACAGTATACATGAAAACGCATTCTCGTATCAATCACGTAAACGGTTGCGTTTAAGGCAAAGTTTAAGGCTAGTGTCGTGTAGGCGCTAATTCAACACACATGTGTCATAAAAGCGTGAGAAGAACCCAATTGCAGGCAGCAGGGAATTAAGGGGTTAAACAAAAAGACTTTATTTAAACAATAAACACAAAACAAAGACCCACAATGGGGTAAAAACAGGAACAAGGATAAACACAAGCACAGAGCAAAAACTAACTAAACACTAGACATGAACTAAACTCAACACTTACTGGACTAGACACGGAACAGCAAAACTGGCACTGAGGCACAAACGGCAGAACACATGGGTGGCACACTGAACACAAGGCAACTGGAAACAATGACAGAGCACAGGACAAAGAAACAAGAGGGTATATATAGGAAAGACAAACGAGGGATAACGAGCGAGGGCAGGTGTGGAACATAAGACACGAGAGGAAAGCAATACAAGAAACGAGAGGGGTGGGGCCAATGACGAGACACTGGAGAGAACGCATATTATTGTCAAAAGGACAATAATATGTTTCTCTCCACACATAACCAAAGACTTTGTCATGGCTCTGCTACAGGACCAAGAAAAACATGACTAAATGAAGCAGAGCCATGACAGAAGCCCCCCCTTTAATGAGCACCTCCAGGTGCTCACCAAGGGGTAGACGAACGAGACAAGGCAGACTGAGACAGTGACCAAAACAGACAAAACATAGAAAAAAAAATCAGAGGCAGACAAGCAAGAATAACAAAGGTACTTGGGTGGGACAATAAAAACAACAAACATGGGAGGGGGGTGGGGGAACAAAAGAGTTCATGGGGGGGAACAGTCTTAATCCCCGGCTGCGCTCAAGGGCGCGGAGTCCTGGGGGATTCTGTGGGGGAAGTCCTGGGGGGGACCGCCGACTTGCACGTCGGCGGGACAAGGCTGGGACCCGGCTGGAAGGCCGGCTTGACAGGGCTGGAAGGTCGGCTGGCCAGGGCTTGACGCCAGCTGGAAGGCCGGCTGGACAGGGCTTGACGCTGGCTGGATCACCGGACTGGACGCCGGCTGCACCGGACTGGACGCTCCTCCTCGACGCTTCTCCCTCCTTCTCCGCACCACTGGGTCCGTAGCCAACATAGGTGGAACCGTGGGGACCGGAGGGAGTTCTGCGTCGGTGGAGACCGCAGACGTCATCCCCGGGTCACACCTCCCCCACTCGCCACAGGTGCCGCCAGGAGAACCGGGGACCGTGGAGCTCAAGCCAGAGGGTACTGAGTCCCCCCGGGCAGTGGCAGCCAGGACGAGGCCCTCCGGAGTGGTCGACCGTGGGGTGAGGGCTCCGAGTGGACCCTCACCCTCGAGACCGTCCCGGTTGGCCACGAACCTGACCATGCTCCAAGGGGAGCCAGCAGCCTCTTCTCCGATGGGGAGAGACGCTGAGTGAGGCAGCAGTTGAAGCTGAAGAAGTTGTCGCCAAACTCAGACGACCTCGCCACCGTCGAGAATGCCCTGGCGAACTCCCGGTTCCCGTAACTCCCCTGACGGAACCCCAGCAGCAAGTGGGCTTGGGCAGCCCACGAGGACGACACTGTGCCGTCCTTTGGAGCTGCCTGCTGGGTTCTGAATGGCTCTGTCATTCTGTCATAAAAACGTGAGAAGAACCCAATTGCAGGCAGCAGGGAATTAAGGGGTTAAACAAAAATACTTCATTTAAACAATAAACACAAAACAAAGACCCACAATGGGCCGGTTCCCGCCTCCTCCTTCCCCGTTTTGGCACCACTGTAATAAGCTCAATAAAACGGAAGGAAGGAGGCGGGAACCGGCGAACATTTAAAGACTTTAATTAAAAATAAATAAACAATAAACAGCAGCTAAAACAGGCCGGCAGCCCTTCACGGAAGACTGCCGGCCACACGAACATAAACATAAAAGTAACAAGCCGGCAGCCCCTCGCGGACGACTGCCGGCAACACAAACATAAACAAACTTAACTAATGTCCGGGCCCGATCCTCTCTTGCCGTATACTCCTGCCGCTCAGCCTTTTAATGCTTCCGATCTCCTCCGTGGGAGATACGAGTCCGGTGTGGCGCCCAGCTGACGTTCATTATCAATCGTATCACCGGTCTCGCTTGCTCCTCCCACGGATCTCGTCACGCCTCCCTCGTCACAGAAATGCTATTGGCTCTCGTTACCGATTACGTCATTCTAATGTTCAAATCAGCGAATGACACTTAATGACAGTTGTCATAAACATGCATAAAGTCTTCTTCATATGATTATGAAGGTATCATGCCAGTCTTTTGAACACCCGTTCAAGTAAAGTGTTACCGATTTTTCTTCGCCTGACAGAACGGTTGTCATATCAAATGTATCAAAATGCAGTACAATGCATTGTAGAAAAGTCTACATGCCCACAATTTTAAGGTAAAGTGTATTTATTGACACAGTCATATTACCGCCTAATTTCAATTTGCCAGCTAAAACTGCACAACTCATTTAGTTTTTTTGGTGTACTTTGCATTTTTAGTTAAAAGACGGCTTTTTTAGAAAGCTAGTTTGTTAGCGATACAAGTTATCTGTAAATAACATGTAATATATTAAGGTCCATGTTTTAATTCAGGGTTTTTAAATCCAATTTTAGGTTACACCTTGGCTATCATGGAGTCACCTGCCGAGAATTATGTATTCCAGGAGGAGAACTCATTTCTTGAGGACATACTGTTCTCAAGGAACTACATAGCAGATATACTGCTATCATACTGCGGTCTTGGTAAGTAAGAGTAGATGTGACTGAAGCTGTAAAAACAAACGTAGTGACTTGCCTACTTGCGCATATAGCTTGCATAGTCAGGGCTCAACGTTTAGGATTTTTTCTACTGGCCCAGTCGGGCAAATGATTCCAATTTTTACTGGCCCTGCCAAAATTTTCACTGGCCCCACCACAAAAATGTGTTAAAGAGTACATAACATGAGATCATGAAAATTACATTTCATGCCGTGTGTAATGTTGTCGTGTTTGATAGGTAAGCAGTCTGCCAAGTTGTAAATCCAAAGGTGAATGAATAACAAAGTTATTGGCTTGGAAGAAAGGGAGTCGACTCTGAATCACACAAATGAGTCGTCCCTAGTCCGATTCGCGAACCACCGTGGATTTATGTCACTACATATAGTCCCCGCCTACGTTTTGCTAGGACTGCCCGCAAAAAGACCAATCACAGCAGACTAGACCATTGGACCATTCACATCAGACTAGGCTAGCGGAAAGGAGGGGATTAGATAGATGAATCGCGGAATGAATCATTTGAGAGTCAGTCAAGAAGTAAGATAAAAGTAACTACTATTATTACAAAATAATAGTGTTTTTACACCTTCTATGTACATAAACTTGTTGTTGGACACTCCATAAACCAAAGTAAAACCTTAAAAATCCCTAGTTATGTACTCTTTAAATAATATCTAGGTATTTGTTTGTTGTTTTTTTACCTATGTAATCTTAATAAATACATTTAACATTTTTATGCATTTGGCAGACGCTTTTATCCAAAGCGACTTACATTGCATTATACATTGTATGTGAGTATGTGCAATCCCTGGGATCGAACCCATGACCTTGGCGTTGCTAGCACCATGCTATAACCATTGAGCCACAGGAAAGCTAAATAAGTGCATGATACTAGGGGTGTAACGATACACTCAGCTCACGATTCGGTACATATCTAGATGCTGGGTTCACGATACGATACACATCTCGATATTTTGAACAAAATTCAAAAATGAAACTGAAATTCAAATAACATTTATTTTCAAAATATAAAAAATTTCAGTAATTTATTTTGTTGCACATAAACCAGGTCATTACCTTTATTTTTCAGAAAAGTTCAGTAACTACTGGATAGGCATTGTTGTAACACAGAGAATATTAGACCATGAACGACATGTAGCAGTTCATTCAGTCTCATTTTGACTCAATTGACTCATTCGTTCAGTGAAGGGCGTGTTTATTCAGTACATTCAACCAATGAAACGCTCTGACAGAGCTCACACTCAAACGCTATTGGCTCATGTCTCTTTGAAGCTGCACTGTCTTTGCTTTAGACAGTAATGAATGAGAAAAATCTTTCAAAAAGACATATTACATAAACTGTATTACATTTCTTTAATCATGCAGATCACATACTTGTTTTTTAGCATGTCATTCCATCTTTTAATATACAGTACGACTCACTTCATCGCTTCTCTGATCGGAACAGCGCTGTTTTTTTTTTGGCTTACTTTTTGTTGCATATCACGTTATGCAGCAGCTCACGTTAGCGGATAAATTAACATTGGAATTTAAAAACGTTTGTGCTGCCTTTGTAATAAGTTTAGGGGTTACTCGCCTGCACCTCGTCACACTTCAAGTTTGCTGTGTTTTAACAGCGATTGTGAAGGAAAATATGACGCTTTGTAAACCACTTGGAGACACAGATTGTGTCTTGTGCTTCTCTCTCTACCGCATATGTGAGATAAGCACACATGACGCGCTGGCGCAGAGTAGGTAGCGTCTTGACCGCTGAACGAACAGAATTAAACATATCGTAAAATATCCCCATCTCTCTACGATGCGCATCGTAACATTTTTGCATCGCGAAATATCGTAAGTTATGTCCATAACTATGGATCTATGAGACCGAACGATGACCGTCACCACGGTCCTAACCTGAATGATGCCATTCCTCCGCCTATCCTCGAGACCTAATAGCAACAATGTCATGTGACTGACCTTAGGGGTTGGCCGCTATATAACATCCGTATGGACCAACCACTTCCTCTTGCCTGGAATGCCTCAGCTCATCCCGAGTGACAAGGAATGGTGACAGTCATTGTTCGGTCTCATAGATCCATAGTTATGGACATAACTTACGATCTATTTCGACCTTACTCAGACCGTCACCATGGTCCTAACCTGGATGACTAATTACCATCGTGGTCACGAGGGATTTTCATTGCTTCCCCCTGCTGGTGGCCTAACAGCTGATAAAACAGCAGACCCCAAAGAATTTGGATTTGTTACATTCACCCTATAAAATCTTGTGAACATACAGGGCGTGTTCCAACAGGCCGCCGCACATATATCTGAAAGTGCTACTCCCCTAAGTGCCGCCCAAGAGGTCGCCATACTTCTGGTCGAATGGGCAACCAAATCACCAGGGATAGGTAAAGTTTGACCGGAGTACGCATGCGAGATTGTATCCACTATCCAATGGGACAATCGTTGTTTCGACACCGGTCTGCCTGTACATCTCTTGTCGAAGCATACAAAAAGTTGCGTGTGCGACTGTCTTAATGGGCCAGTACGCTCAATATATGTACTCAGTGTCCTACCAGGACATAAAAGAACATCAACAGACCCTGCACCTGAAGCATGGAGGTCTGGACAAACAGCATCGAGTTCAATTACCTGGTTTATTGTGTCACGCCTAAGAACCTTGGGTAAAAATGACAGGTTTGTCCAAAGAAAAACCCCTGCATCCTCAGCCTTCCATCTTAAACAATTTTCACTGACTGACAGTGAGTGTAATTAACTAACTCTCTTGGCTGAACATATTGCCAGAAGAAAAGCAGTTTTCCATGTCAGAAACTTAAGGTCGGCTTGGTCCAAGGGTTCAAAGGGACTCTTGACTAAGGAATTTAAGACAATCATAAGGTCCCAAGCAGGTGATCTCATAACTCTTCCTGGGTGCAAACGATATTCACCCCTTGAGAATTGGGAGACTAAAGGCTGTTTCCCAACACTCAAACCATCCACCAAAACATGGAAGTTTGAAATGGCTGCAACATAAACCCTTATGGTATTAACGGATTTCCCTGCATCCAACAACGATTGAAGAAAAACAAGGACTGAACTTGTGTCACAATTAACAGGGTCTGTTTGCTGAACTTGACACCATTCTGAAAATATTCGCCAATTGCTAGAATAATTATTCCAAGTGGAGGATGCTTTAGAATGATAAAAGTCCTCAGTACAGCTTCATCTAAGTTCTTAGAGAGGGGCTGAGCAATGGCCAAACCCACAGCTGCAGAATCTCTGGTCTTGCGTGCCAGATTTGACCTCCTACTTGAGACAACATGTCGGCTCTCCTCGGTAATGGTGACGGATGGCCCTGAACCAGTCGTATAAGTGTCGGGAACCAATGCTTCTTTGGCCATCTTGGGGCTACAAGCAAGTCGTTGTGACGGCCCAACGCTATCCTCTTGAGTACTAGGTCAATCAGGGGCAGGGAAGGGAAAGCGTACAATAACTCTTCCGGCCATTCTTGAGATAGTGCATCTACCCCCAGTGGACCCCCTTGCCCGACCAGAGAATACCATAGATCGCAATGAGTTGTCTCTGCTGTTGCAAACAGATTGACTCTTGCCACACCAAACTGTTGCTATACCTGTCCTACCACTTCGGGATGGAGACGCCACTCTCCCGGAAGTGGTCTTGTTCGGGACAACAAATCCGCTGCTTTGTTCGTCACTCCCGGTATGTACACTGCACTGATGGAAACAATTTTCTGAGATGCCCAACAAAGTAGTTCCTTCGTCACCTGCAGGCACCAAGCCGACTTGGTTCCGCCCTGGTGATTGATGTGATATACTGCAGACATGTTGTCTGTCCTTATCAAGACATGTTTGTTCCGCAACAAAGGAATGAAAACTCTCAGCGCAAGGAAAACCGCTCTGAGTTTCAGAACATTGTGTTCCGAAGTCCAAGGGGGCTCCCAAGGACCTCTAGCAGTCCTGCCTTCCCAAACTGCTCCCCACCCCATCAGGGAAGCATCCGTTGTTATCACCGACCATCTCACTGGAATGTTCCCCAAAGGAACTCCCTTTGACAGCCACTTCCTGTTCCTCCACGGATGCAACATCTGGATGCACCTCCGCATAACCCTTATCTTCACATGTCTGTGTAGTTTGAGATGTAACTGAAAGCTGTTCAACCACCGCTGGAGTAGACGAGCTCTGAGAAGGCCTAGAGGGATTACAGTTATTGCTGCTGCAATCATACCCAATAGGCGTTGAAATTGTAGCAACTTCATTTTCTTGCCTAGATAAAACGAGCGAACAACACTGGACAGCTGCGTCACCCTTTGAGGTGGCAAGACTGCCATCATTAGTCATGCATTCAATAAAAACCCCACAAACACTACCTGTTGACTGGGGCTTAAATTGCTCTTCTGCCAGTTTACTATGAGGCCGAGAGATTGAACATGTTGAATTACAGTCTCTGTGACTTTTACGACCTGACAGTGAGAAGGGGCACAAATCAACCAGTTATCCAGGTATGACAGTATCTTCATACCTGCACACCGAAGCGGGCAGAGAGCCGCTGACACTACTCTGGTAAAGACTCTCGGGGACAGTGAGAGGCCGAATGGGAGCACCTGGAACTGATAGGCTTGGTCCCGAAAGGCAAAGCGCAGAAACGGGCAATGCTCCTGACAAATGGGTATATGGAAATATGCGTCCTTTAAGTCTATGGAAGTGAACCATTCCCCTGTCTCTATGGATTCCAAAATTTGTGTTGTTGTCAACATTTTGAAAGGCAACACCTTTATGGACCGGTTTAGCTGCCGTAGGTCCAGAATAGGCCGTAGCCCACCGTCTTTCTTTAGCACCAGGAAATATTTCGAATAGAACCCACTGAGCTGTTCGCTGGTACCTATTCGCATAATCTCCCCTTTTTGCAACAATATACTTTTGCTAAAATCTGTGCCTGAACAGGTTTATGTATATTTGTGCATAATCTCTCTCCACTGCCTCAAGCACGAAAGTACCACAGTACAGACAGGTGTACTTGGGTTCCCTTTCTGTTTGTCTCCCGAACCAATCGCTTCCGACTTCTTAGAACAGACCAATGAAATTGGCAAATGAAATTTGCATGCCGGACTCCACCCCCGGATATCCGGGTATAAAAGGGAGACGGCGTGCTGCATTCATTCACCTTTTGTTCTTTGGAGCCTTCGCTCATGATCAACAGACTGCCGGTGCTACGACGTGGTGCAGCGGACTGTCCCTTCCTGCGGCGACTTCCCCTGGGCGTCTCGGCGGTTCCAGAGGTGTTCGAGAATTCTAAAAGAGCAAATTTCTCCAGCGTGGCATGTCCCGCTGTTCTCGTGGGTGCGATAGCCTCATCGAGGAGGGGGACGGACACGATGTCTGCCTCAAGTGTTTGGGTCTCCAGCACGCTGAGGCAGCCTTCATTGACTCATCTTGCCCGCACTGCGGGCGGATGGTCATTCAAATGTTGCGGTCACGGGTGGCTGCCTTCTCTCGAGAACCAGCCACCACCTCGCATGCTTCCCGGGCCGTGACGAGAATGGCTAAGGCCATACCGTCCGCCAAGGCGTGCAGCGAGGATGATATGGGAACCACTGCGAGCATAAATCCGTCAGCCAAGCGCTCACGGACCGCTCGCACCCCATCTCGCTCCCGGGCCGCCATGAGCATTGGGTTGGTGTACACTCCACCGCCTCTTCCCCAGCGCTCATGGCTGGACACATGGTTCCTGGGCTCTGAGCGCGACTCCAAGCCGCGCCAATCGACCTGAAGGACGCTTACTTTCATGTCTCGATTCTCCCTCGTCATCGCCCGTTCCTATGGTTTGCTTTTGAGGGTCAGGCATATCAGTACAGAGTCCTCCCTTTCGGTCTGTCCCTGTCCCCATGAGTATTTACGAAGATCGTGGAAGCCGCCCTCACTCCCCTCAGGGAGAGAGGTGTGCGGGTACTAAACTATCTCTACGACTGGCTAGTCTTGGCACACTCGTGAGATCTATTGTGTACACACAGGGACCTAGTGCTTCGGCACCTAGATCGATTGGGACTACAGGTCAACTGAGAAAAGAGTGAGCTCACCCCTGTGCAGAGCATCCTCTCTCTTGGTATGGAACTCAACTCTGTCTCAATTACAGCATGACTGACTACAGAGCACGTTCAGTCAGTGTTGAACTGCCTGGAACAATTCAAGCAGTCAGCGGTCCCCCTGAAACAATTTCAGAGGCTCCTGGGCACATGGCATCCTCGGCGGGGGAGATACCCCTCGGGTTGATGCACATGAGACCGCTCCAACACTGGCTACAGAGTCGAGTTCCCTGGACAGCGTGGCACACCGGCAGCAGGCGGATGGTCTCTGCCGACGCACCCTAACCCCTTGGTCTTCTATGACCTTTTTACGGACGGGGGTCTCTCTCAAGCAGGTCACGAGGTGCGTCGTGGTGACGACAGACGCCTCCCTGCAGGGTTGGGGTGCCGTGTGCAACAGGCACGCAGTGTCGGGGCGATGGACGGGCCCCCGCCTGCGCGGGCTTATCAATTGCCTAGAGTTGTTGGATGTGCTACCTGCACTGGAGGGGCTACAACCTCTCGTGCAGGACAAGCACGTGCTAGTCCGGTCAGACAGCAGAACTGCCATAGCGTATATCAACCGCCAGGGTGGCGTTTGCTCACGGCAGCTAACACGACTCGCCCGACGCCTCCTCCTGTGGAGTCCGCAGGTGATCAGCTCCCTGCGAGCCACACATATCCCAGGCGACCTGAACCAGACAGCCGATGCGCTCTCTCGTCAGTTGACACCTCGCGGAGAAAGGCGACTCCACCCCTGCGCAGTCCAGCTCATTGGGTACAGTTCGGGTGGGCTCAGGTAGACCCCTTCGCCTCCCTGGACACCACCCATTGCCCGCTAAGGTACTCCCCATCCGAGGCCCCCCTCGGCAAGGATGCTCTAGCGCACAGCTGGCTGTGGGACAAGCGGAAGTACGCCTTCCCCCCAGTGAGCCTCATTGCACAGACCCTATGCAAGGTCAGGGAAGAGGAGCATCAAGTGTACTAGTTGCGCCATACTGGCCCAACCGGACTTGGTTCTCGGAGCTAATGCTCTTGACGACAGCTCCCCCCTGGCCGATTCCCCTGACGAAGGACCTGCTTTCCCAGGGGAAGGGCACGTTATGGCATCCCAGGCCAGACCTCTGGAACCTCCATGTCTGGTCCCTGGACGGGACGAGGAGATCCTGAGTGGCCTACCCCCTGCGGCGGTTAAGACCACCACTCAGGCTAGGGCCCTGGCCACTAGGCGACTACAGTATACGCCTATAAGTGGTGCCTCTTCTCATCCTGGTGCTCTTCTAGAAGAGAAGACCCGCGGAGTTGCTCGATCGGGAACGTGCTGTTCTTCCAGAGACTCGAGAGTAATCTCTCCCCTTCCACACTGAACGTATATGTAGCAGCCACTGCCGCTCATCACGACCCAGTTGCTGGTAAGTCTCTAGGACAGCACAACCTGATCATTTGGTTCCTAAGGGGCGCGGGAAGGCTACGTACCCTCTTGCGACCTTGATGCGGTCTTGGAGACCCTCGGAGATGCCGCTCTTTCTCACCTTACGATGAAGATCTGGATGGTGCTCAAGAGGGTAGCGGACCTACAAGCATTCTCCGTGTCCATAAATTGCCTAGAACTCAGGCCAGGTGATTATCACGCTATCCTGAGACCCCGGCCCGGCTACGTGCCCACAGTTCCCACCACTCCCCCCAGACACCAGGTGATGAACTTACAGGCGCTCCCCACCGGGGAGGAAGACCCAACCCCATCCGTGTTGTGTCCAGTACGTGGATTGCGCCTCTACTTGGACCGCACGCAGAGCCGCAGGAGCTCTGAGCAGCTCTTTAGAGATCAGCAGAAGGGGAGGGCTGTCTCAAACAAAGATTGGCGCACTGGATCATGGACGCCATCACTACAGCCAGAGGTGGGTAGTAACGCGCTACATTTACTTCGTTACATTTACTTGAGTAACATTTTGGAAAATATGTACTTTTTAAGTAAAATTAAAAGTGTGTACTTTTACTCTTACTTGAGTAAATTTCTAATAGAAAACCTGTACTTTTACTTCGTTACATAACTTACATTGCGTGACGTTCCTTCGTTCCTTCATTTTAAAATATGCTTTTTAAAACGCGTTGTTTATTTCAAGGTTGTCGTCTCTTTTTACGGGCATTCCCGAGTGATCGATTCGTTTGAGTCGATTCTTTTGAAAGCATTAATTGAACAATGGGCAAAACCATTTGAATAGGCTAATGAATCAGTTCAAATGATTTGTTCAGTTCGCAGCACGATCAGAATCATCTGACGCAGGATTACTCACTCCTCGTAGCGCGAAACTTAAAAACACGCAGAACACAAAGAGCGTTGGATGAAGTGGATATTAATCTATATCTATACAATCAAAACTGCAAATGTGTCATATTGTTTGCCAGCAATGATAAATGCCCGCCATATGCGCGCACCCACGCGACCTGTTCGTCAGACACAGCAACATGCGCGTTACCTGTCAGACACAGAGACGTGGGCTTGCAGAAATATACATTTGAAGAACAGAAGGAAGAAAACTTGTTGATGGGCGTGTGGTTCACTGTTTACTGTTTGTTTACAAGTAAGAGCGTTTCACAACACACACGTGACACAACACGAGAAAACATGAGCTTTGTTCAAAAATGTGTATTTCATTTAAGAGAGCACTGCAGATGTTCTAGATCATCTTAGGAAATGCTCTGAGTTTAGTTCATGCTTTAGTTTGACATGGTCTATTATTCTAAATAAGTTGTGTAAACTACATTGACATCAGGACTAGATGAAATTTACAGAAATGCTTGTCTCTTCTGTGTTTGTCTATTCTTTAGTCTCTCTAGTATATTGCAAAGATATCTGCTTATGATAATTAAAAATATTGATTAAAATGTAATATTAAAATATTGGCGTTAATATTAATTTAATGTAGTAGGCCTATATAATCAGATACAAAGTAACTAAGTAACTAGCTACTTGAGTAGTTTTTTCATTGCATACTTTTTTACTTTTACTCAAGTAAATTTTAAAATAGTGACTTTTACGTTTACTTGAGTAACAATTTCTCAAGTTACTTGTACTTTTACTTGAGTAAAGATTTTGGCTACTCTACCCACCTCTGACTACAGCGTACCGGTCCTAAGATCATCTGTGCCCACTGGCACTGGCCTCAGGGCATCTCTCTGGCAGACATCTGCAGAGCTGGGGGTTGGGTTACCTCCAACACCTTCGCGAAGGTCTACAGCAGGGGTCTTCAACTACTTTTCTTTGAAGGCCAGAATCCAAAAGTATAAATAGGATGCGGGCCAGTTTTTTCCCATATCGTAATTTCTTCTGTTGTTTTGTATTTCCGTTATTTATTGCTATATTATAACATGTGCACAAACATCGCATGCAGTATACTGTATATTAAATATAATGATATTTAATTAAAAGGGATATTGTCTTTTTAATTGTATTTTATATTCCCTAATATGTTGAATGAAATTGCTGTTAATTTACTCACCCCCAGTCCCCCAGTACTTCCAAGATGTGGGTGGTATTGTTTTTTATATAAGATAATTATGAAGATATTGAATTAATGAAAGTCAAATAAAAAAAGTCAAAAAAGCTAATACATTCAGCACAAAAGTAATCCCTGCCCCTTGACGTTAAACTGGAGTCTAATAAAGCGAATAAATCGGTCTGTGCAAGAAACTGAACGCTATTATCGAATTTTCAGGTGCATTCCAATCGCATTCATGTGCCCCACACACTTATAAGGGCAGATCCTTTGAAGTGCAAGTTCTGGAAGGAGATGAACAGATTTCCGTAAACATAGCTGTTTAAATCATACATAATGAATGCAGTAATAAAAACAACATCGTTATTTTCTTATCTCAGACAACAGTTCACGTGGTGTAGTACTTTTCCTGCAGTTACTTTCAAGGGCACAAGACGCGTTTTGGAACGCGACCTATCGCGTGCGCAAACCGACTGCCTGTGGCTGTGGATTGCCGATTATAGCATTGCAAATAACAAAGTTTCAACGTCAATCGTTTTGAGCCGCAGGAATTACTTTCGTATTGAATGTAATGTAGCGTTTTGGACTTTCAAAGGCGTGGCGTCTCAGGATTCACATTTCTTAAAGCACACCATTCTCAAAGTCTCTCCACTTATTTGAAATGTTAAGGCAGGCCAGGTAAAGATGATTGGCGGGCCGCATTTTGCCCGCAGGCCGCCAGTTGACTAGCCCTGGTCTACAGCCTCCACGTAAAACCGGTGTCAGCTCGAGTCTTGCAGGGCATCAGGTAAGACCGGCGGCCGGTAGGGCGTACACCTGCGAAAGCATCTTCCCCCCTCCTAGGTGGGTCAAGCGTGCTATTTTTTGCCCCCCTTCTTTCTCCACTGGGTGAAGAACAGGCACTCCATCCATCACTAAGCAAGCACCTCATGCGAGCGGGCTGGGCAGAGCAGCCCTGCCCCTTAGGCCGGGTACCTTCTGAGTTATCCACAACATAGCTCTAACCGGACCTAGTGCTACCAGACGTTGTAACCCCCCAGCAGGGCGGTTCCGTCTGATGTATCCTCATGAATGGTTCCCACCTTGGTAAACCATGACCTTCCCTAGGTGGACCTCCACCTCGCGGTTAACTCCTTCAGTCCGCACATTTTCCAATGTCTTCTCCCCTAAACAGCGAGACCATGTTGATATCTCCACTAAACTCCTCCCTACGGTAGGAAGTGGTCTCTGTAGCGCATCACCCATTTGAGGAAGTAGAGCTTACCCATTGCCCTTTACAGTACCGGGCGGCTTCTCGCTGTTAGAGAAACAAGGCCGCCGCCTGTGAGGCCGAAGGCAGGGGCCTTCCCACCTTTCAAGAAAGCTCTGGGACCCCCTACCTACCCACTGGTAGGTTACAATTTCGCGGTAGCGCTCACGGCTGACACGCCCAGGCCAGTCACTGTCGCTTCGCTAGAGATTGTGACAGGGCACAGTGTTGTGGCGTTTTCCATAGGAACCCCATCTGTCGGCTCGACACAACGTCGAGAGACCGACATAAAGGGAACGTCTCGGTTACGGATGTAACCTCAGTTCCCTGATGGAGGGAACGAGACGTTGTGTCCCTTATGCCACAACGCGTGCTGCCCGCTGCAGCAGTCGTGAGAGGTCTCAGGCTCCTCAGAACAAAGGTGAATGAATGAAGCACGCCGTCTCCCTTTTATACCCGGATATCCGTGGGCAGAGTCCGGCATGCAAATTTCATTCGCCAATTTCATTGGCCTTTCTAAACTAGTCGGAGTTGATAGGTTCTCAGAAACTTTACATCTGTAACCAAGACGTTTTTCCACATGGATGGGTCGTGTTTGGGCTGTACAGTCTCACAAAACGAACATTTCTGAATGATTGTGTGAAGATATTGTGACTAAACAACACTCAAAATACTGAATGTGTTCATGATGAAAACACATCTGCATGCCTATGAGAAAGTCTACATGAGACCACCACCTAATAAGGCAGAGAATTTTCTGCGAGACACCTAATAATCTTAAGAAACACTTAAGCCATTTCTGTATTTGTGCTCTAATTCGTGTGCATGCGATTTAATGCTTTTATCAGCGTCTGCAGCCTCACATCAACACATGCACACCTGGCTCTGCCTTCACACAATGACGCTGTATCGGGGAGGGGGCGTGGCCAGCTCGAAATGCATTTTCAAGTCCACATTGAATTTTGCAACACTCGGCACGCTGTGTAATGAAAATGCAATCCCAAATGTTCAACCCGTGAATGTTAATGCATTTAGGGAAAATAACATTTGATTGATCATTTTGCTACAGTTTTGCTGGGCTATCTTAAACACATATAGTCAATCCGGGGAATGCATTTTCATTTTAATTTTGCAACTTAAAAACGTTAAAATATGCATTCAAAATACATATTAAAAGTAGTGTAGGAACGGACAAATGTCAATTGTATTATTGAATTTTCATTTTCATTTTGCACCTAATGTTGCACATATGTTATTTTAAATGTGTATTCAAAGACATAAATGCATTGTCATTTTACATACTGCATTGCCATTTTGCAAATTGCATTTCAATTTGATAATTGCTACCAATATGCTTCCATACCATGCTGGCCCCGGGGATATCGGGCAGTCCTTTATGTCGAGCCCTGATAGTATGTTTAGAACTGCTTATTGCGTAGGCACCACACTAGTTTTTGAGAAACAGCTTGTTTTTTCACAGTTTCCTTACTTGATTGTTTACTGTGTGTTTACAGTGTTTAAACTTTTCATAACAGATGATCAACCTGGTGGCAGTGGACCTGCAGTTGTTGGAGTGGTAAGAATCTGGAAATCCAAGGATAATATATTAGGGTCAATAGCCGGTTTTCGACTGTCGGGCCAGGGCTATTCGTTAAACCGGGCTGAGCCTGTAGCCTCGGGCTTCTAGCTGTGAGGCCAAAATCAAGTTGCACCTCCACTGTCAGGCCAGTAGCACGGCAGCGCTGCTCTAAAACCCTGCCATAAACACACCTCTCTAGACCAAACATCATGCAAACCCGCCTACTTAAAGATTAAAGTAAATTTAGAGCTAATCTAGGGTTTGTTGATCCTAGTTTTATTTTAATTCAAATTGCGTTGCACCACTTAATTTTAAACAGAGATTAAAAATCGTGGATTAAACCATTAACCTGTTTTTAAACCCTCATATGTGATTAATTTTGTCCAGTGTTCAGCAGTGTTTGTTCAGTGTAACTAAACAGCAACAGTGTTGCACTGTCATATAAAAGGGAAATAAACAGCTCGTGCATGTAAAAGAAACTTAATTACTCTCTGGATAATCGTTGATCAGTCTGATCGTCCATAAACACATTTCACAAGCCTTGAGGGATATGACAGCATACAAATATGACAGTTGAGCCGCATCATTATACTGCAGCTCGCGACTGGAGCAGACATAAGAGAGAAGAGCACTGTACGGGAATCACGAGCTGGTGAACCTCTGAGTCACGGTCTGGCAGAAAGAACCCAAATGCAGGCAGCAGTGAAGGGGTTAACACAAGACTTAAATAATACAAAAAAACACAAAACAAAAACCCACGAGGGGGTGTAAACATGACAAGATAATAATAAGGGTAAACAGGGACGAAAACTAACTAAACACTAAACTAGAAACAACACTTGACATAAACTAACCTCAAACACTTACTAAGACTTGACAGGGTTCTTGAAACAGAAAGACAGGAACACAGGAACACTGACAAGCACGATCCACATACACATATGTAATACACGAGCAACAAGACAAAGAAACATGAGGGTATACATAGGGATTGACAAACGAGGGATAACGACATGGGGCAGGTGTGGGACATTAAACACTCAGGGAAAGATAACGAGGAAACGAGAGGAATGGGGCCAATGACAAGACACTGGAGAGAACGTATATTATTGTCAAACGGACAACAATATGTTTCTCTCCACACATAACCAAAGACTTTGTCATGGCTCTGCTACAGGACCAAGAAAAACATGACTAAGGAAGCAGAGCCATGACAGAAGCCCCCCCTTTAATGAGCACCTCCAGGTGCTCACCAAGGGGTAGACGGACAAGACAAGGCAGACCGAGACAAAGACAAAAACCAGACAAAATGGTGAACATGACAAGGGGTAGACAGGACAACAAGACTACAGGATTGGGGTGGGATAACAAGAACAAAAACATGGGAGGGGGGGTGGGGCAAAACAAGAGTTCACGGGGGGAAAACCAAAAGGGTTGGGGGGAACAGTCCCAGTCCCCGGCTGCGCTCGAGGGCGCTGAGTCCTGGGGGACTTAGGAGGAGTCCCGGGGGGAACAGTCTTTGGCCCTGGGGTCTCCCAGTGGAAGCCGGCTGGACAGGGCTTGACGCCGGCTGGAAGGCCGGCTGGACAGGGCTTGACGCCGGCTGGAAGGCCGGCTGGACAGGGCTTGACGCCGGCTGGAAGGCCGGCTGGACAGGGCTTGACGCCGGCTGGAAGGCCGGCTGGACAGGCTTGACGCCGGCTGGAAGGCCGGCTGGACAGGCTTGACGCCGGCTGGATCACCGGACTGGACGCCGGCTGGATCACCGGACTGGACGCCGGCTGGATCACCGGACTGGACGCCGGCTGGATCACCGGACTGGACGCCGGCTGGATCACCGGACTGGACGCCGGCTGGACATCACCGGACTGGACGCCGGCTGGACACCGGACTGGACGCGACTGGATCACCGGACTGGACGCCGGCTGGACACGGACTGACACAGGACTGACACGGACTAGACACAGGACTGACACGGACTGACACGGACTGACCGGCTGAACGACTGACCAGGACTAGACACAGGACTGACGCCGGTGCACCGGACTGGACCGGCTGCACCGGACTGGACACTGGACGGCATGCGCACCGGACTGGACCGGCTGCACCGCTGGACGCCGGCTTCACCGGCTGGATGCCGGCTGCACCGGCTGGACGCCGGCTGCACCGGCTGCACCGGCCGGGAGGAGACCACGCTGCCCGCCGTTGCCTCTTCTTCTTTGACTAGCCCACCGGGGTGTGGCGGCTGAGAGAAGCGGTGGGGGGACGACTACCCCGTGCTAGAGGAGTCGGACGGGGAGTTCCAGACTCCCTCCTCCAGCCTCCGACGGGCTAGCGGGGTGGGAGGCTGCAGAGACGAGGTGGGGGTGCGGAGAGCCCAGACCCCGAGCTGCAAGGCTAGACCCTCCGGGATCGTCGCCAGCCCTGTGAGAGACCCGCCACGGACAGTCCCTGGACTCCTGCCATCCATCGCGATCTGAGCTGATCTACGAAGCCCAGGGGCCTCAACCTGCGCATCTCCGCAGGCTCAAAGGGTTCGTCGAGGCAGCTGTTGAAGATAATCCTTCAACTCCGCCTCGTGAACCCTGAGTGGCGCGCAGTGGAGAGGAAGTCATGGCGAAGGTCTTCACGGGGTGCCTTTCTGGCGAAAGCCGAACAAGGTGTGAGCCTGGCGGCTCCTAAACGCCTCGTCCGTCTCCTCCATGCTGCCCGCTGGGTTCGGTGTTGGCTCTGTTGTCACACGGATCTGGCAGAAAGAACCCAAATGCAGGCAGCAGTGAAGGGGTTAACACAAGACTTAAATAATACAAAAAAACACAAAACAAAAACCCACGAGGGGGTGTAAACATGACAAGATAATAATAAGGGTAAACAGGGACGAAAACTAACTAAACACTAAACTAGAAACAACACTTGACATAAACTAACCTCAAACACTTACTAAGACTTGACAGGGTTCTTGAAACAGAAAGACAGGAACACAGGAACACTGACAAGCACGATCCACATACACATATGTAATACACGAGCAACAAGACAAAGAAACATGAGGGTATACATAGGGATTGACAAACGAGGGATAACGACATGGGGCAGGTGTGGGACATTAAACACTCAGGGAAAGATAACGAGGAAACGAGAGGAATGGGGCCAATGACAAGACACTGGAGAGAACGTATATTATTGTCAAACGGACAACAATATGTTTCTCTCCACACATAACCAAAGACTTTGTCATGGCTCTGCTACAGGACCAAGAAAAACCTGACTAAGGAAGCAGAGCCATGACACTCTGCCGTCGACTCGAGAAGGGTCTGCAGCCTATCAACTTGCACTCTCAGACTTGCACTATGGAGCGAAAATTGTGCCTAAACTTAACAAACAAATCCAGCTTTTGCAAACAAACGCAACCTTTTTTGAAAAGAAACTAAACTCTGAAACAAACAGAAAGCGTTTTACAAATACATAATGCAATTCGAGAGAAAATGCAAAGGTGTAACATATAAATGTACTGTGTTTAAGTCTCACCTTTTTATGAGATTCTCTCGCTTGATTTTCTCACAAATGTGACGTCCAGATTTTCTCACAAATGTGATCGTCCAGATTTTCTCACAAATGTGACCGTGCAGATTTTCTCACAAATGTGACCGTGCAGATTTTCTCACAAATGCATGTGCAACAGCAGGTGGTGCTATTGAGAATTAGTTTCTATAGGAAGAAGCCATGAACATTTCCTTGGTGCCACCCTTGCCAGTGCCAGAAACTAATTAATTTCATTCATAAGTTTCATTCAGTTAGTCTCATGAAATTTATTGAAACTGTTAATAATAATCAGTTGCTGTTTTAATAATAAATAATGAATTATGCATTGGTTTTAATATACAAATAACATACAACAAACTGGATGCATTTGCAATGTTGTCACCCCTTCCACCCCATCTCATTCTCTCGTTCTTGTTTCCCAACTGTTACTTCACAAAACAAACTACTTTTTCAAGGATATTTCTTATAAGGGAATTTTGACATAATTTTGTGTTTATATCAGGGCTTGCTCTAGGCATGGGCAGGGGTGGGCTGAAACCCCCTAAACATCTGTCTTGCCCACCAATGAGAATCAAAAAATAACACCAAAAATTGTTGTATTTTCTATTGGCTGAAAGCAACGTCACTCTTCACTTCACTGCTCTGGCTTTAGTTTGTAACAGAGAAGCATGCTACATGCTACAGGTGGAAGCAAAATACTGTGCAAAGGAATTTTAGACGCACTGCACATATGTAAAATTAAGCATGTCAAATTAATTGTGCAGTAAATCAGATTCATTTCTTCGTTTTTGCGGTCTTATTTTGTGCTGTTAACAAACAGCTATTATTTGCTTGCAATATATAGGCTAGATTTTAACCTATTGACTTTCAGTAATGACTGAAAGCTCCATCTTCCGAAGCTCCCGCTTCAGAAATAAATCTGTTTCTCTCCATCTCAAACACCCCAATTCACCTGCAGGTGGTAGCGAAAAAATGTGCAAAATAGTTCAGTTTAGGCGCGATGCGCGCTCACGATACCACATAAAAAACAGCAGACACGATGTAAAGTTCATTGTGCAGTGTAATCAGATTAATTCATTCAATTCATTAAAAGAAATTAAACAGAAATCAGTGATCGTTCAGTGAATGGGGAATGTTCTTAGCCCTTTATTTTGTAGGCTTCTATTTATGTCCAGTTTACATAACCGCTTTATTTAAGTGTAAAACATCAATGAAATGTTGTCTGTTTTTTATATTTATATAAAAATAAATCATTTAAATCCTGCATGTATTGCAGTCATATACTGCAGTGTTTGTTGAATTCCAACAAAAGCAAACCTCAAGAGTGACTGAGCACGATAACAAACTAATTAAAAAAAAAATCTGGGTTATTTCATAAAACATTTTTTTACGTTTTCTAACGTTTTCTTAGTTTTGTGTTGCTTAAAACTAAATATGAACTTGTTTTTGCTGTGTTTCTGTTTTAAAAATGCAGATCATCTTTTCTGTTTTCACCTGCTTTCACCAGTTCATTTTCTCCAAATAAATAAAAATAAATTATATGAAATTTGGGAGAAATGTTGTCAAAAGTTCACAGAAATAAACAAAAATGATCATTTTACCAAATCACATTCTTATCAGAAAAAGAGGAAAATACTTTTTAAATGGACTCTTAATTTTGTCTGCAGCTATACTGTCTGTGTGGTTGGGGTATATCCCACCCAGGATATCTGCTAGTCCACACTTCTGCACCTGGCAGGAACCGGGCCTGATTTATATTTATTTATATTTTTTTATGTCAATTTTTTGTAAGATTTCAGTATAGTATTTTGCGCTCTTTCTGAGATGCGACTCGGTTTTTAGTGATTTTTCTGCATGAAAGTTGCACTGATACATATGTTTGACTTTTATACATAACAACTCATAGATAAAAAGTATTTAACATTATGTCTAAACACTATGGCATTAAAGTAGAGAGCTTTCTAGGCTATAAAAGATGGAAAAGCAAATAAATCATCGTGCAGTTGTTTCAGTCAGTCGTCGGCTTTGTTTGGTTGCCATTAGCCTATTTAGGTTTAAAATGAATGCTGCTATTTTTTTGGCTATTTCAAGCTATTTGGGCAATTTTTGCAATAAAATAAACCAGCACAAAAAAACATAATATAAATCTAAGTCAAACAATTGAACTATCTGCTGTTTTGGGAGAAGTTGCATAACTGAGAAAATCTGTACGGTCACATTTGTGAGAAAATCTGCACGGTCACATTTGTGAGAAAATCTGACGTCACATTTGTGAGAAAATCTGAGTCACATTTGTGAGAAAATCTGGACGATCACATTTGTGAGAAAATCTGCACGGTCACATTTGTGAGAAAATCTGGACGATCACATTTGTGAGAAAATCAAGCTGAGAGAATCTCATAAAAAGGTGAGACTTAAACACAGTACATTTATATGTTACACCTTTGCATTTTCTCTCGAATTGCATTATGTATTTGTAAAACGCTTTCTGTTTGTTTCAGAGTTTAGTTTCTTTTGCAAAAAAGGTTGCGTTTGTTTGCAAAATGCTGGATTTGTTTGTTAAGTTTAGGCACAATTTTCGCTCCATATTGCACTCTCAGACACCTTCGCTTCCTGTGACGTCACTTGCAGTCGACACCCGCACTCTTCGCGCTGCTTGCATTTTGCACGCGTAGCACAAGCACGTGTTGGATTGAGAACATTTCGCAGTAACATGCATAACATGCCATTGTTTCTTTTGGCAATTCTTTTGTTTTTACTGAAGTGACTAGTAAAATAAAACCTCAAATCATTTGCATAATATTCTTATTTATTTAAATGTAAAGGTACTTTTGCGTTTCTGTTTAGGAACCTACAAATTATGTTGTTATGTTTTTTTTCACATCCATAATTTAACTCATTAATTTTTCCCACTTTTAAAATGGAAAACTCATGAATAGACTGATATCTGAACTCTTATCATCAGGGGTTTAGTAAAGTAGAAACAGACGATTCAATATATTGGTAGTATATACACTCTCTGAGAATTAACATGTTTAAATTTGGTCTGAAAATGTTACATCCATAATGCTGCAATTGCCCATCTGATAATGGCCTTGATAATAGAATCAGAAAGAGCTTTATTGCCAAGTATGTTTGCACATACAAGGAATTTGTTTTGGTGACAGGAGCATCCAGTACACAGAGACCATAACACAATAGAATACAGTACACAGGTGATTTAAATAAAGGCCTATGGGTATAAAAAATTAAGAAATGCAATACAATAAACATAAGATAAAGATATAGAGAGTAAAGCTATGTGTGTATGTAAATATGTACAAGTAAAAAATAAGAATAGACTATTGTATGTACAAGGTATGTGCTATATACAGCAGAATTAAATATAATTTACAGAAAAAGTTGTATAAAAAATAGATGGTGTATTATCTGGAGGATATAATTAATATTGCACTTAATTATTATTGCACAGAGTTATTAAATTGCAAGGTGGGTAAAAAACATTTAACTGATCAAGAGGTAGATGGCCTGAGGGAAGAAGCTGTTTTTGTGTCTGGTTGTTTTGGTGCTCAGTGCTCTGTAGCGCCGACCAGACGGCAGCATTGTGAAGAGATGATGGCTTGGATGTGAGAGGTCCAGGGTGATTTTCTGAGCCATTTTCCTTACCTCGGATAAATACATGATAGACTTTGCCGTTATATTATAATATAACATTTGTTTTAAATATATATATACAGTATATATATACTGTATATATATACAAGTGACGTCACAGGAAGCGAAGGTGTCTGAGAGTGCAAGTCTGACAGTGCAAGTCTGAGAGTGCAAGTGCAATTCTGCAGCCAGATGCTATTTAAAATAACTAGCTACTCTTCTCAGGATGTCGGTCTTTTCCGTTTAATCACAGACGTTGAATTTTTAAATAAACCTTGATTTAATTAGATTTAAGCCTAATCCGATGCAACCCACCCTTAGTGTCGGCTTGGTTAAAGACGAGGCAGCAAAATAAGAAGAAGGAGACTCAGCGGTGTTTATGCAAAAAGCTTATGTAAGAGCTTGATTCGGAACAAGAAACGCTCTGCATAAATTCATGCAGCAACAGCACTTGTCAGATATATCTACAAGGCTTCGGTGTACCTTTGCTTTGTGACCTAACGTTACAGCTGTTTAATCCAATTGCTGTTACATTAAACAATATCAAATCAGTAAGCAATCGTTGTTAACCATACAGAGTGATTACCAGATAAAGGTGTTCACATACTGTACATAATACACCAGCAAACAATCTACAAAGTGTTTGTAAAAAAATCTAAACTAGTCAGCCCTGCTTATATGTATTTTGTGTTAATGCAGGTACTGTGTAGTTTGTTATATTACCAGATCTTTGACAGTGTGAAAATATGAAAACTTTATAAGATTACAAGATGTCTGGTTTTCTAATATGACTTTTGCATCTCCGAAGATTTATACAGGTGAACACATCACAGAAAAACAAAAGATTTCTGTCATACAGCTATTAAAATGATGTGCCTATCAGTAATATGTGTCAATAGCAATAACTGTCCACAAGAGAAGACCTTATTTGCATTTAACTAAAACACCATTGTGGGTTTTTGTTTCGTTTTCGGGTTCAAATAAATATCCTTCTTGTTAACCCCGAAACTGCTGCCTGCAATTGGGTTCTCCTTGTGTTTCATGACAAATCTTCAGTACCTATAGAGTAGTATTGCATACTTCGTATCTTCGAAGAGGGTTTAGTTTGATCACATTGATAAAAGATAGATACAGCTGTACGTTTATTTCCGGAAAAATATTACCTCCTGGGGGTGTGCGGCGGGGGAGGAACTAAATCACGAGCACACAATACATCATCGCATTGATTCACTATAAGTTTGTGTTGTTTACATTATGCACGTAACGTTATGCGCCGATTGTCAACAAAACACAGACATATGACTTAGTTTCACTTACCACGTGCGGTTCATGTCCGGCATCTTTTAGTGCTGGGGCTGATCCATCTATCAGTTTCAAACGATCTCTGAATCCAGCGTTATATCCACCGTTTATATAACATCCATCACTGAAATGCTGTGAACAAACAAACACACCTCGACTTCTCACTATCGCAAGAGTAACGAGCTGTAGCTGCAGGCCAACAGCGCAGCCAATCTTGAAGCAGCGCAGCCAATCTTGATTGTAAGATGGTCTCGCTCGTCGGTTGACGCGCGGGCTATTTCTTTCGCCTTGACGTGGACGTGCTTTTCCGGGAGAATTACCCAATAGGGGACTAAGAAAAGTTGTTACGTAACGGTTTTTCATGTTGGAAAAAAACTTCCAGAAACCTTTACGAACCTTGGGGGAGTGTATTGAGCACAGAAATACTACGTAATACGTCCAATTCATTTTTGACAAGTTGACCATGTCAAGCATGAGAAGACAGCAAGTTTAACATTATAAATAAGTCAGAATGCATCACCTAAAATTATATATTATATCATTATACAATTGTTTTGTAAACAGTTATGGCACATTTGAGCAGCATTAAACAGTCTTTGTACAGTAATAAGCCTTTCACCGATGCAACCACTGCAGTTTAAAGAGTAAGTAGCATGAGATCATGAAAATTACATTTCATGCAGTGTGTTATGTTGCCGTGTTTGAAAGTAAGCTGTCTGCCAAGTTGTAAGTCCGAAGGTGTATAAATAACAAAGTTATTGGCTTGTAAAAATGGGAGTCGACTCTGAATCATGCAAAAAAGACATGAGCTAGTCCGAGTCTCTAACCGCCGCGTATCTACGTCACTACACATAGTCCCCACCTACGTTTTGCTGGGACTGCCACGAAAACTTCACTACTAGTCTCTCCTCCCCCAAAACACTGTTGCTAGTTCGTGATGCGTGTGTATCATGTCTAGAACCTGTGTTCTACGTTGTGAAACTAAGTCCGTCTTATTTCAACTACCAAAGGAAGAACTTCTGAGGGAACAATGGTTACAATTCATTTTTCAAACGATACCAAAGGAGTATAACCCCAGGGTTTTACTGTGCGCGCGCCATTTCACCAAAGATTGCTTCAATAATCTTGGCGCGTTCACTGCAGGATATGTGAAACGACTATCCTTGAAAGAGGGGGCAATACCAACCTTATTTGGACCTGTTAGCTCCACCGAATCACAACCTGTAAGTGTGAATATTTATTTTTGTCTTAACTTCAAGAAATATTTGTGTACCTTATGTCTGTGTTTAGCCAATGCATGTAATGCTATCATTAGCATGTACCGTTATTTCTGGGGTATTACAGTTTGTTTATCTTGCTATTAACTCGGATAATTTAATTGTTCAATCTATTAACTCTCAAAGTATTTATTTCAAAAACTGAGTCGAGTACTATCTGTATTGTAATAACATCTGAAGATACGAACACCGTACACTGTATGCCGTGTCAACTAGTCCAAGTATAATACTGTTACAAGAGAATTGTAAATGTCCTTTTTCTTACTGGCATCTGCAGAAGGGTCAATTAATTTTTTCCAAATACTGTCAACGTTTATGAACTTAATAGAATGTTTTATGAAATAATTTTTATGACATCCAACCACCTGTAAACCGTAATCCAGTAATGATGGTAGGCATTCCATTTGCGACACATGATGAGCGCGTTTGACCAATCACAACAGACTACACCATCTGACCAATCACATGACACTAGGCTAGCGGATGGAGGGGACTAGACGGATGAATCGCGGAACGAATCATTTGCGAGTCAGACAAGAAGTATGGTAAGAATAACTGCCTATTATTACGACATAATAGTGTTTTTACACCTTGTATGTACATAAACTTGTTGTTGGACATTCCATAAACCAAAGTAGGACCTTAAAAATCATATGCTACTTACTCTTTAAAGATGGCTTTTGTCGATGTTGATAATGTTTACTGTCTATATGTTACTGCTGCCCCCGACTAGAAATTTTTGTAGTTGACTAGTAATCGTTCATTTAGGCCATTATTTGAGAGGTTAGAGAGTCGGATTCGTGACCAGAAGGTTGCCGGTTCGATCCTCAGGGCCGGCAGGTAACGAGGTGCCCTTGAGCATTACCTTACTTGCTCCCTGGGCGCTGCAGTGATAGCTGCCCACTGCTCCAAGTGTACGTGTGTTCATGACTTGCAGTGCATGTGTTCACTACTCTCTGGGTGGGTTAAATGCAGAGGTCACATTTCGGGTATGGGTCACCATACTTGACAAATAGGTCACTTCACTTCATTTATTATATTAATTTAAATATTTCAATATACATGGGAATGGAGACACCAGATGATGATTTAAGCTTCATGGATGAAAAAGATGTTTTATGTAACATTGCTCTATATTACAGAGCTATACAAAACCATTATAATGAGCCTTTAAAATATAAATTAAGTGATCAAGCGCATGGAAGGGCATGTTCATAGCAGATCTGGGGATCCTTAATAACGTAGGATTGCATTCCTCATTTTTTTGCCACTATGTTGCACGTTCACCCTTGGACAAATAAACATTTAAAAATGCTTATAATAGCATGCCTTTATCCAAGTTAATGGTTGTGGTAGAGCGAATGACTATGTAAAGCGAATAACATGCTGCGTATACACTTTTTGAAATAAGCAGACAATCGACTAATTAAAATTTGTTAAAGTTAAATTAAAAAGTGTCTTTTAATTGAATAACGAATAGTCAACTGTAAGGGGCAGCCCTACTATACTGTATGTCATTATTCTTATTTGTTGAATTAATTGATTAAATGTACTGTAAGTATTTGATATAGAAGACAATGCATTAACATTCATAGAAATGCCTGTCATAATTATGTCTGTTTGGCCGACAGTTTTATTGATCATTGAAATAGCATTTGGAATGGTTGAAGTTGGTTCAAAATAAAAAAATAGAAAATAGCTTATGTAGTAAGCTACATTTGCCATATTGCTGTAGCTTATCATGCTACATTTCCCAGAGTGCAGTGGCGTCCGGTCAATAGGGGGCGCTGGGGCGCCGCCCCCTTAAAGTTAGCCAGAGACGAAAGCTACTTTAATATGCCAACAATAAGTTTAATATATATCGCAAATTAATAACGTAATAAAATAATTTAGTCGTACTATTCCACCATTAGTCATATTATCATTTATTAAAAAATCAAAATTGTATTTTGTTCATACGTGTGCGGGGAGCCGGACAAATGAATGTGTATATAGGCACGAACATTTTTGAAAAGCATGTGATTTGAGGCTGAGCTCTAATTGGCTTGTTTCAAATCGTCCCTCCCACTTTTGTCGTAAGCGAATCAATATTGTTTTTATATTTTTGGCCTCATGTGATTGGACCGTTCTTAACGCCTCTCATTACCGCTCAGCAGATTGTCATTTGACTGACAGGTACTGATTAACGTGGAAGCAAGCGAAATTATCTCGAGATGAAAGAAAATTCGGTTTTATCTTTACAAGAATACCCGTTCCAAAGGCGTTCGGATGAAGAAAAAAAACGGATCAAGGAGCTTGGACCAGATCGACCCAACTTGCAAATTCATCTTAAGATCTTACACTCTGTGCTTTTCCGGCACTTCTTATGGAAAACAGAGTTGGCTAGCTGGATGCGATGTAAGTCATGCCTTTTATTGTTTTCCCTGTTTGCTGTTTCTAAGTCTTGGCACCGAAACGTTGTGGACAACAATAGGGGTTTGCGATTTAAAACATCTCTCTGATAAGTGCAAGCGACATGAAAGTAGCCGCAGCCATCTTGACAACGCTATGAGGCTCCAGTTTTTTGGGAAGCTTAGCATTGCTGAACAGCTAGATGAAGGCTACAGGATTGGCATTAGAAGGCACAATGAAGAGGTCACAAAAAATCGACACATCCTGTCTAGAATAATAGACTGTGTAAAATTTTGTGGCGCATTTGAGCTGGCTTTGCGTGGCCACAATGAGAGCGAGAGCTCAGATAACCCCGGGATATTCCGTGGCTTGGTCGACTTTGTTGCTTCTCTTGATGGAGTTTTGAAAGAGCACCTCGAGAATGCCTCTGTGTTTAAAGGAACTTCGAAAACCGTGCAGAACGAGCTGTTGGACTGTATGTTGTCTGTTATGAGGGAACACATAATCCAAGAAGCACAAAACAGCGATTTTTCTATCAATCCAGGCAGACGAGACCACAGATATGGCCACACAGTGCCAACTTGTGCTTGTGCTGCGCTACATTGATGGCAAAAGCAACGTACAGGAGAGGTTTTTTGCTTTTATTCATCTGCATTCAACTACAGCTGATTCCATCGCTACAGCACTAAAAGAGCATCTTACTGTCATCCTTCCAGAGGATCAGAAGAGTAAACTCATCTCCCAAGCATATGATGGAGCCAGCGTGATGAGAGGTGCCACTGCAGGTGTTCAAAAGAAGATTCAAGATGTGTACCCAAATGCCCATTACATCCACTGCTATGCGCATCAGCTCAATCTAATAATGCAAAAGGCTACTTCTCACATACCCAAAGTTAGAATTTTTTTTTCTAACCTTGGAGGATTTGCCAGCTTTTTTTTTCAAGATCACCCAAGCGCACAGATGTTCTTGATAAAGTAGTTGCCCATAGACTACCAACATCAAGCAGTGTTAGATGGAACTTCCACAGCCGTGCCATCAATACAGTGTTTGAGCACAGAGAGGGCCTCATTCGCTGTTTTGAAACTATTCGAGACTCGGGTGACTTTGACCCTGTTACCACCAGAGAGGCAGGAGGCTTTGCCATGCTGCTGGAGGATCAGGATTTTAATTTTTTCTGCAACTTTCCACAACATCATGCCACACGTGGACATCCTCTATGCCAAACTCCAGAAGAAGGACATAGATTCAATCCACATTAAGGGGAGCATCCAGCAGTTCCAGCAGGACATACAGAAGATCAGGTAGCAGCTGTATTCCTTCTTTTGAATTTGTTATCATTATTATTGTTATTAGTCATACATTTTCTTAATCCTTTGCAGAAATTCTCTCCATTCTCTGGTTAACCAAAGCAGTGAAGGAGCTTCTCAACCAAAGAGGCGGCGGTTGCTTAGTCCAGACGTCCATGAACGGATTGCAACAGAGGTAAGTTTATTGTAGCCCTTGTTACTCTGCAGTTTTTCATAGAAAAGCTATCAAAGGAAGCTATCAAAAAGAAAGTAAATATTAACAACAAGTTAAATGGCATGGTTTCATTTACCCTCTTTGGGTACTAAATGTGTTCTCATGTCTTTGAGTTTATAATTTTTTTGCTTAAATATTGTAGCAAAGAGTAGATCCTTTGATATTGGGCTTTATTAAACTTTATGAAACTATACTACATTTATTTGCAATGCATATTTTACTACAAGTCAATCTATTTAACCATTTTCATAGTCTTTAAATAGTGATCTAAATAGATTTGTTATTCTTAGGTTTCCTCTAGTGGTGTGCCCTCTTTATCTGATTGATATGAAATGGCTGATAATAAAAAAATGCTATTAGCGCCCTAAGCATCAGAAGTTCATGAAACTTGGCTGTTTGTCTAATCCATATGTATGAAGTTTGGATAAATCAGGGATTCAAACACTGAAACCGGTCTCTGTCTCTCTATAACTTAAAACTGATCATTTTAAATGTTGCAGTTGAAATTGACATTTTGTCATCACTACATCATTTCTGTTTTTGTCCTTCACTCTGTAGGTCTGTGACACCATACTCCAACACACCATGGAACGGTTCTGCTTCACAAGCCACCTCGTTAGTGCCACCCTGCTGCAAGCAGACAGGTTTGAACAGTACACAGTGGCATTTCCTGAAGATGCACTGAGTAGGACTTTGAAGGCCAATCCAGTGCTCAATGGGAGTAAGCTAAAGACAGAGCTTAGTCTCATCTACTGCAAGGAAGAGTTCAGAACCTGTTGTGGTGCTGTGGACCTACTGCAGCTGTTTAAGGAGAACAATCTTGAAGAAGTCTTTTCAGAGACTGTCACTCTCCTAAAGATTCTCATCACCACACCCATGACCACAGCAGAGGCTAAGAGGTGTTTCTCAACTTTGAAAAGAGTTAAGAATTTTCTGAGAAATAGCATGACCCAGGAGAGGCTAAATGCATTGGCCATGCTGTCAATGGAGAAGAGAATGGTGACTGAGATAATTGACTTTAACCAGAAGGTCATTGAGAAATTTGCAAGTCAGAAAGAAAGGAGAGCAAAATGTATTTTCAAATAGTGTTAATGGCCAATGATTAGGTAACTATAGTGTGTTGTGTTTTTTTTTAATGATTACCTTGATTACTTCATTACTGATAATAAACCCACATTCAATTCAAATTCACTGATTCATAGTACATTTATTTGCATGTATTAACATTGACTGTAATAATGATACATCACCTGATTAATGGCTATTTATAGTCCTGCATTACTGACAGTTGTTGTTTGCGCCCCCCCCCCAAATATTTTTAGCACCAGCCTCCACTGCCAGAGTGATAGCTTTAGTGTAGTGAAGCTTCATTTAATGTAGAGTAACTGTTAAATTAGCTCACTACATTTTCCAGCTTGGTGCCCAACACTGTATACGTTGACATGTAAACTTACATTTCCTACTGACACACTACAGCAGGGGTTCTCAAAGTTTACTGTCATGGCTCTGCTTCCTTAGTCATGTTTTTCTTGGTCCTGTAGCAGAGCCAAGACAAAGTCTTTGGTTATGTGTGGAGAGAAACATATTATTGTCCTTTTGACAATAATATGCGTTCTCTCCAGTGTCTCGTCATTGGCCCCACTCCTCTCGTTTCCTTGTGATCTTTCCCTGAGTGTTTGATTACCCACACCTGCCCCATGTCGTTATCCCTCGTTTGTGTTCCCTATATATACCCTCTTGTTTCTTTGTCCTGTGCTCGTGTATTGCGTTGTGTATGTGCTTGGCGGAGTGTATGCATTGTCTTTCCGTGTCCTTACCTGTATTACAGTTTTTATGCTTGTGCTCGTGTTCCCGCTGTCCAGATCGTGTTTGTTCCAGTAAGTGTGTAGTTTAGTTCTTTTCCAGTGTCATGTCAGTTTATTTGATAGTTAGTCTATGTTATCCCTGTCTTTAATTTTATACCCCATCGTGGGTTTTTGTTTTGTGTTTTTTGTTTATAATAAAGCTCTTTGTTAACCCCTTCACCTCTGCCTGCCTGCATTTGGGTTCTCCTGCCACACACCCTGACAGAATACACGAGCCAACATTGAACCCAGCAGGCAAGATGGAGGCAAGGCGATCCAGGCAGGCCTATCTCCTCTGCGGTCTGCGACAGGGCTACACCGATGTCTTGGAGTTCGCAGATCGATTCTTCGAGACCGCAGGGGAGATGGTCCATGACGAGACGGAGCAGATGGCCCTGTTCAACGGCGGTCTGAATGAGCCGCTGTCTCGGGAGGAGATGAGGATGCTGAGACCGCTGGGCTTCACGGACATGATTAGGTATGCCATGAATCGGCCGGAGCCCAGGGTCTCAGCCCAACCCGATCCATCTCCCCTACCCGCGATCCCGGAGGGTCGCGTCATGGAGATCGGGGTCATCGGCATGGCCGCACCGTCCGCCTCTTCCCCGGCAGCTCCTCCTCCGCCCATCAGCATCCGTGGCCGGCGCAGACGAAGGGAGTCGTGGGACTCCCCGTCCGACTCCTCCGGTAAGGAGCTAACCGGGCTCCCCATCGCTTCTCAGCAACCGGCCACAGTCTCTGTGGGCCGGTCGAAGAAGAAGACCAGCCGGTGCAGCCGGCGTCCAGTCCGGTGCAGCCGGCGTCCAGTCCGGTGCAGCCGCGTCCAGTCCGGTGCAGCCGGCGTCCAGTCCGGTGCAGCCGGCGTCCAGTCCGGTGCAGCCGGCGTCCAGTCCGGTGCAGCCGGCGTCCAGTCCGGTGCATGCCGGCGTCCAGTCCGGTGCAGCCGGCGTCCAGTCCGGTGCAGCCGGCGTCCAGTCCGGTGCAGCCGGCGTCCAGTCCGGTGCAGCCGGCGTCCAGTCCGGTGCAGCCGGCGTCCAGTCCGGTGCAGCCGGCGTCCAGTCCGGTGCCAGCCGGCGTCCAGTCCGGTGCCAGCCGGCGTCCAGTCCGGTGTCCAGCCGGCGTCCAGTCCGGTGCAGCCGGCGTCCAGTCCGGTGTCCAGCCGGCGTCCAGTCCGGTGACCAGCCGGCGTCAGTCCGGTGTCCAGCCGGCGTCCAGTCCGGTGTCCAGCCGGCGCCAGTCCGGTGTCCAGCCGGCGCCAGCCGGCCGTCGCCCAGCCGGCCTTCCAGCCGGCGTCAAGCCCTGTCCAGCCGGCCTTCCAGCCGGTCCCAGTCGGCAGCCAAGCCGGCCCCGGGAGACCCCCAGGGTCAAGACTGTCCCCCCAGGACTCCTCCTAAGTCCCCTAGGACTACGCGCCCTCGAGCGCAGCCGGGGACTGGGACTTCTCCCCACCCCCATGGACTGCCCCTATGGCCCTGGTTTGGCCCTCCCCCCTCCCATGTTTGTTGTTTTTTTGTCCACCCAAGTCCCTTTGTTATTTTGTCTTGTCTCCCACTTATTCTGTTCTCCATGTTTTGTCTGGTCTTGTCTTTGTCTCAGTCTTCCTTGTCTTGTCCGTCTACCCCTTGGTGAGCACCTGGAGGTGCTCATTAAAGGGGGGGCTTCTGTCATGGCTCTGCTTCCTTAGTCATGTTTTTCTTGGTCCTGTAGCAGAGCCAAGACAAAGTCTTTGGTTATGTGTGGAGAGAAACATATTATTGTCCTTTTGACAATAATATGCGTTCTCTCCAGTGTCTCGTCATTGGCCCCACTCCTCTCGTTTCCTTGTGATCTTTCCCTGAGTGTTTGATTACCCACACCTGCCCCATGTCGTTATCCCTCGTTTGTGTTCCCTATATATACCCTCTTGTTTCTTTGTCCTGTGCTCGTGTATTGCGTTGTGTATGTGCTTGGCGAAGTGTATGCATTGTCTTTCCGTGTCCTTACCTGTATTACAGTTTATGTGTCGTCCCCTCCAGATCGTGTTTGTTCCAGTAAGTGTGTAGTTTAGTTCTTTTCCAGTGTCATGTCAGTTTATTTGATAGTTAGTCTATGTTATCCCTGTCTTTAATTTTATACCCCATCGTGGGTTTTTGTTTTGTGTTTTTTGTTTATAATAAAGCTCTTTGTTAACCCCTTCACCTCTGCCTGCCTGCATTTGGGTTCTCCTGCCACACACCCTGACATTTACATTCAAAGGTCCAAATCTGAATTCCCATCAAGGTTAAATGGTCCAGAATAATTTCTTTTACAAACTTGTTTTAATAAACATGCTTATAATTATATATAATAATTCAACTTTTCATGCTAATTATCATATCCATGACTCATCGAGTGTAGCGTTTACTCTCTGAACTGTTACATACACAGTACTGCATTTTTACAAAACTAAATGCCCAAAAAACAGATCTCATTTACATATTTTTTGTTTCTGAAATAGTACTTTAATGCAACTTGTAGTCACTTCAACTGAATTGCAAAAATCTTGAATTATAACTGCAATACACTGTTATACAGCAGTGAGTTATATTGTTTTCTATATGCAGCACAAACGTCTGTCTGTGCAACAAACTATGTGCATATTTACAGATGAACTAGGTTCATGTTCATATGCCCAGACAGTCAGTAGCAGTGTAATCATTGTAATCATTCATTCGCAAGTCTGCTGCGGTTCAGTCAGTTGAATGTGCTGCTAACTCTGCCGGACCGCTTGCTGCACAGAGTTGACGCCGTGAAAGACGAGCTGCGTCGGGAAGGCAAAACCTCACGCTTCCCCCGCAACATTTTTCTAATGAATGAAAGATAAGGTTTATCCAAAATGTCGCTAGTTGCTAAACGCTGTCTGACGGAATAAGTCTGTAAACACTGCAACACTGGTTCGCGCGTGTTCGGTGCCCAGAGGTCTGATGAGAGTGCATTTGAAATATGAAGTGGATGGATTTGGGTCCGGATCCGGACCGGAGTCCGGACTTTGAGATGGGCTGCACTACAGCAAATGATGTAAACAACTTATTGGGCGAAAATGCTAACGTGCATAAGACTTTTGCACAGTACTATATAAAATATACATTCTTTGGCTTTGGTCCAGAATTTTTTATTTCTAATTGTTTCCTTTCTAATTTTTCATGTCTAATTGTTTTAAACTTCAAGGAACTTGATTACCTAATGGCCAAGCGCAATCGGCTTCAGAGGGAGATAGAGGAATTAGAGCAAATACTTGCTGCTGATGACTCAGCACTTGTTGACATCTTGATAGGTAAATACTTTTTTTATTACTTTGCTTCTTTTACTTGTTTCTAACGTTGCGATCCTTCTATATAGGCCATTGCACACAAGGCCTTTGTGTTTTTGATCAAATTCACTTGATAGGACTACTGTAGGTGTTATAATCCCACTATTTCAGCACAGTTTAATTGCCCATAGGACATTACCCACACCTTATGCATGACAGGTGGAGCAGTCAAGAATATGAATAGAGGAAAGGAGGTCACAGGTTTCACTGGGTTCGTCGGGTAGGCATCCTCTGTGTTTGGGGAATATATGATTATAGAAATACATAGCATATTTATACTTACCTTTCATTGCTATTATCAGAGAGACATCTCCGAGTTATGTGTCCAGCCCACTTTCATCACATCCAATATCCTGGGTGAAAGATGCCTTTTGGTGAGGTGTTGCTGATAAGGCCCTTTGTATGGTTCCCAACAATGCGACACATTGTCAGTTGTGCACCTCAGCCTCAGTGGGTGTTTCGGCCCTTTATCACAAGACACCCTCAGCCAAGGGAGGCCCACCGCAGGTTGATCAAAGTAACCTTCCCAACACTGTGTGTGTCGCATTGTTACATGGTCATTTGGCAGCCCATGCTGTGTCCATCCGCCTCAGCCACAGCCAGTGGCTTCTTCTTTCCGCACCACTGGCAGTTCTTGATTATTCTCCACTGGACAAGTTGTCTGAACCCCCCTTCCCTTGTCAATTAGCTCATCCAGATTAGTGGCTGCAGCTTCAACAACACTTGCTTTGCTGGTAGCTTGGTGGCATCACACCTCAACGCAACCATACGTGCCAACCCGTGGGCTAAGGTTGTTCTAGCCCCACTCGCACCGTTAATGCAAGCTCAGTGCCCCCGGTCCCATATGTCATAACATGACAACTCATTACCAAAATCAACCAACCATACACGCCAACCCATTGGCTAGGGCTGTTCATTATTAATGTATGAATTTGATTGAGTGTAGAATCTTTTTTCTTTCTTTTTTTACCTGAGGTGAAGGTTTGGATTTCTTGAAAGGGATTTTCACACTTGAAATGGTTTACCCTGAGTTATTCTAAACCCTGAGGTAAATGGAAATTGCTCATAATTTACCAGGGGTTGAAGGCAAACCCTGCGTATTCTTAATCTGAGAGTTCACACACTGTACAGTACATATGGCCCCATGGCCGTAGCCAGGGTTTGAAAATTAGTGAGTGGGGTGTCAATAATTATACCGTCTCGATTACGACTGTAACTTCTGTTCCCTGATGGAAGGAACGAGACGTTGTGTTGAGACAGAATGGGGTTTGAACTTGAGAACCTATCATCTCTCATTGTACTTTTAAAAGGCCAATGAACTTGGCGAATGACACTGCATGCCAGTGTACTATCGCTAGAGCACCTCTTGAGGTCAGGGAGTCAGGTTTACTCCGGTACACTAGTCACTCAGTATTTTCACTGTCAACAACTTTGTTTTGGGAAATTATTTCTTAGTCATTTAGCAGATCGGCAACTCCAAAAAGCTTGATAAAGCACAGTGGATCAACACCAGATGACATTTAATAAATTTAATATTATTAAAGTTGACAATGGCATGCTGTGAGATCACGCGTCGAAAAACATGCCCAAAATAAAAAACGAAAATGTTATGCAACTCCTCACTATATTAACTTTCTAAAGTGCGTCATTACATGAAAAAACGCTGTGTGCAGAGTGAAAACAAGTATATTGGAGGGTGGAGAGGAAGCTAAGCAGTTATCGCTTAAAGAGGAGCCCTAATAGATGGCACGTTGTTAGTTAAATATTTATTGATAGTCATAATGCATAAAAACATTGCAATCCTTAGAAGTTGTGTGCACGCTTTTAAAGAGTTGTTGTAATGTTTTACTTCTTGATCAACGTTTGTGTTTATCACAACTTCATGCAGCTACTGTATCACTTGTAGCCACCAACAGTGGTGAATGGTACTATATTTATATTGTCATTTTTCAAGCCAACATACGTCTTGGTTACGGATGTAACCTCGGTTCCCTGATGGAGGGAACGAGACGTTGTGTCGAACCGACAGAATGGGGTTTGTCTTGAGAACCTATCATCTTCTGAGTATTTAGAAAAGGCCAATGAAAATTGGCGAATGAAATTTGCATGCCGGACTCCTCCCCGGATGTCCGGGTATAAGAGGGAAGCCGGCGTGCTCATTCATTCACCTTTGGTCTGAGGAGCCTTAAGCATCCTCCCCCGACCGCTGGGGTGGGCGGCCAGTGTTGTGGCATGAGGGACACAACGTCTCGTTCCCTCCATCAGGAGACAGGGACAGACCAAAGGGGAGGACCCTGTACTGATATGCCCGTCCCTCGAATGCGAACCGTAGGAACGGCCGATGTCGAGGGAGGATCGAGACATGAAGTACGCGTCCTTCAGGTTGATTGCCATGAACCAGTCCTGACACCTGACGGTCGTCAGGATGCACTTCTGCGTGATCAACCTGAAAGGCAGCTATTGTGTAGGTGCCTGTTCAGAACACACAGACCCAAGATAGAGCGCAACCCCCCGCCTTTCTTGGGGACAATGAATTACAGGCTGTAAAACCCGTTGAACATCTCGGCTGGTGAGACGGGCTCGAACACACCCTTCGCCAGAAGGGTGGCGACCTCGGCCAGAAGTACGGAAACATCCTAGCCTCTGACTGAGGTATATCAGATGCCCTGAAACTTGGCGGGCGTGAGGCAACCAGTCAGTCTTGCAGGATCATCATGAAGCCACGCCCATAGCATCTATTTACAACAACCTAGCAACCGATCCCATAGACTCCCATTATAAAAGGCCCAGATTTATATCTTTGCAGCGTCGTGTCGTAGAGACAAGGGGGTGGGCACATTTTACTCAGGCAACCAATCAGACCATTTAACAAGACCTATAACTCTGCATCAGAACATTGTAAAGACATGGGGGTTGTTTTGTTTCACTTGTGGCTATGAGCATCATCAATTGACATCTGCCAAGCCACCTCAATAGCAACCAAACAGATTAGTTTAGCAACCGTTAAACCAGACCTATATCTCAACATCAGAGCATTGTAGAGACATGGGGATTGGTTCGTTTTTCTTGTGGCATGGAGTATCATGCTAGCAACATGTTAATTGTGTTATCATAATGCTAACAACATGCTAATCATGTTAACATTACTTTAGCAACATGATAATTATCTGCATAAGCAGAGCTAAGCCTGCTTTAGAGAAGGGTTTGAACCTTGGGTGTAAAGTGCGATGATAACCCTGCATCTAAATTATGTGTGAAAAGTTCCTCTACCTGGGTTTAAAAGCGTTTTTAACAAAAGTTACCCAGCGTGAAAAGCCCTGTTGTGTGTATTCTTAATATATGGAGCTCTTTTATGTAAGTAGCCTAAATCATTGAAAATGTGACTTATAGTGGTCGACCTTTAAAATATTATGATTTTAATTATTTGCTTGTTTGTTTTTTATGAACCAGAGAGTGAAGAGGACAGTGATTCTGTGAGTTAAATCTCCATTTTGGTTCTAAATTCTAAATTGTATTTGGGCTCACATTTAGATCTTTTGTAAATATAAAAAATGCTACAATTTTCTGTCTTCCTCAGAGTGATGAGTACAGCGATGATGTGGAGCTGGAGAAGCATGAACAGGTGAAGAACAAGCATCCATGCTGCAGATCTGCAGAGATCTAATGCCACTGTAAATTACTTAAAGAAATGCTGAATTAATGTATTAGTTAACCAAAAAATGAAGATTTGGTGAACGTGTACTCACACCAAGGCCGTCCAAGATATAGGGGACATTGTTTCTTCAGTAGAACAAAAAAGGTTTTAGCTGAAAAAGTCTCGTCAGATGTCTTTATTTCTTTAAAAGTTTAAAAAGCAGTGGCAGGCAACACAAATCTCCATTTTTGGCTATTATTCTATAGCATATATTGTTGCTTTTTGCAAATGACAAAGACGTCAGTTTTAAACAAACTTTATTTATATTTTTTATTGGTAAATGCAGAACAACGAAGAGCATTGAGGCACAAAAACACAAGATAGGCTATAGCCCAACGAGATTACTCTAAATGTAAGATAAATATAAAATGTCATATGAAAATAAATAAAAACAAATTGTTCAGGCTTGTTCGGTGCAAATTTACAGAGCCTTAATGAAAAATATAACGGAACGCTGTGAAGTAAAAACTCGCCAGTATTTTTGCAACATAGAAATACACAAGGCACGGTATAATATTTTTTCAGTAATATGATGTACAAAAATGTGAGTTTAAAAATAAGTTTCTTTTTTTAAATAAAGTTTGAGAAAAGTTTTTTAGCATTTAGATTTTTAAACCATTTCGGAATAAGCTCACGCAGATCGAATGAAAAACCCGTTAATATAGCAGATTGCACATAATGTGTCACGATTGTGATGCAGAGAGAACCCAGATGCAGGCAGGCAGTGAAGGGGTTAACTCAACAAGACTTTAATAACTAATAAAACAAAACAAACACCCTCAATGGGGGAAAACGAAACTAAGAGATATAAAGAAAACTAAGACTTCCCACAAGGGGGCAAAACGAAAACAAGAACAGCCAATAACAAATAAACTAACTAAAAACAATGACCAAACGTCTTACCAAAAATAACATGGAAGGGAACACAGGCAGGGCAAGGAACCAGGAACACAAAGACTTCTCCAACGAGACCGGACACGGTGTACAAGAACAGATACACAAACCATACACAACGCACGTACAACGTAATCCAAAGGCACAAGACAATGAAACATGAGGGCATTTATAGGGGAAGACAAACGAGGGATAACGAGTAAAGGCCGGTGTGGAACATCAAACACTCAGGGAAAGATAACAAGGAAACGAGAGGAGCGGGGCCAATGACGAGACACTGGAGAGAACGCATATTATTGTCAAAAGAACAATAATATGTTTCTCTCCACACCTAACCAAAGACTTTGCCATGACTGCTACAGGACCAAGAAAAACATGACTAAATGAAGCAGAGCCATGACATAATGTTATAAAAACCATAAATAAACACTTAGGTCGGTATATGACCATCACGTTTATATTGTTCACAATGTTTTTGTTGAGATAATGTAAATGTTCAGGTGAAAGTCGAGCCCTGTCTGCACAGAAACAATCAGGCTTCTCGGAAGCGCAGCATGGGCATGGCAGGTGCACACAGCCGTGTTTTAAAGCTTTTAAAGGTTGGTAGTCAGTAAAGTTTATTGAAGCACTGTGTATTTTTGTGTTAATAGTTTTAGAAACGCTATTCTATTTCAGTTTGGTGATTATGACTCTTGCATTCATCCATGATTTAGCTAAAGACCAGCGGCGGATTGGCCATCGGGCAATTCTGGCAAATGCCAGAGAGGCCGGGACCATCTTTTTAAATGTCGATAAAATAAAACATGTGTAAAAAATATTTTACAGGCCGAAACAGGACTGGTTTTTATGGCTTGCACAATTTCACTATGGTTACAATAATAATATTAATAATAATAAATGTTAAGGATTTGTCCCAGTCAGCATCCGCCGGCCTGGTCACGAGATCAGAATTGGCCGTTCAGTCATGCACGTCATCAGAGGGAGACTGGAGTGCCAGTGCAACACAAGCTAATTGTCAGTAAAATCTAGATAATGGACCGTAAAAAAAGGAAAGGCGTTGCAGAAAAAGTTAGAGAAAGCAAAAAAAGAGATCTTAAGTCCGACGCTGCCAAATGCGTAAAATTAACCAAATTCTTTTCAAAAGGTTTAAATTCGGCTGTACCACCAGAGGACAGCAGTGCCGTAGAGGTAAGAAAACGTCTTGGTTACGGATCTAACCTCAGTTCTCTGATGGAGGGAACGAGACGCTGTGTCGAACCGACAGATGGGGTTCGTCCTTGAGAACCTATCAACTTCTGACTAGTTTAGAAAAGACCAATGAAATTGGCGAATTAAATTTGCATGCTGGACTCCACTCCCGGATATCCGGGTATAAAAGGGAGACGGCGTGCTGCATTCATTCACCTTTGGGCTGAGAAGCCTGAGACCTCTCTCGACTGCTGCAGCGGGCAGCACGCGTTGTAGCATGAAGGACACAACGTCTCGTTCCCTCCATCAGGGAACAGACCAAGTTCGTTCCAAGACGTTCCCTTTCTGTCGGTCTCTCGACGTTGTGTCGAACTGACAGATGGGATTCCAGATGGGAAAATGCCACGGCGATGTGCCCTGTCACAATCTCTAGCGAAGCGACTGTGACTGGCCTGGGCATGTCAAACGTGAGCGCTACCGCGAAATTGTAACCTACTAGTGGATAGGTAGGGGGTCCCAGAGCCCCTGCCTTCGGCCCTCACAGGCGGCGCCTTGTATCTCTAACAGCGAGAAGCCGCCCGGTACCGTAAGGCCACTGGGTAAGCTCTACTTCCTCAAATGGGGGACTCGCTACAGAGACCACTTCCTACCGTAGGGAGGAGTTTAATAGAGATACCAACATGGTCTCGCCATTTAGGGGAGAACTCATGAGAGGAATGTGCGGACTGAAGGAGTTTACCGCAAGGTGGAGGTCCACCTAGGGAAGGTCATGGGTTGCCAAGGTGGGAACCAAACATGAGGATACGTCAGAGGGAACCGCCCTGCTGGGGGGTTACTATGTCTGGAGCACTAGGTCCGGTTAGAGCTATGCGTAGATAAGCAGGGCTGCTTTGCCCAGGCCCGCCCGCAAGAGGTGCGTAGTGATGGATGGAATGCCTGTTCTTCAACCAGTGGGTGAATACCACGCTGATCCATCTAGGAGGGGGGAAGGTGCTTTCGCAGGCGTACGGTCTTAACTGATGCCCTGCAAGACTCGAGCTGACACCGGTTTTACGCGGAGGCTGTAGAACCTTGTGAAGGTGTTGGGCATAGCCCAACCCGCAGCTCTGCAGATGTCTGTCAGAGAGGCGACCTGAGCCAGTGCCCATGAGGAGGCTATACTCCAGGTGAAGTGAGCTCACTGCCAGTGGGCACGGGCGGTCTTGGGACTGGTACGACGTAGTGACGGCATACATGATCCAGTGCGCCAATCTCTGTTTTGAGGCAGCCCTCCCGTTGTGCTGACCTCCAAATCAGACAAAGAGCTACTCAGAGCTCCTGAAGCTCTGTGAGCGGTCCAAGTGCGTGTACTAGACACAACACGGATGGGGTTGGGTCTTCCTCCCCGGTGGGGGAGCGCCTGCAAGTTCACCACCTGGTCTCTAGGGGGAGTGGTGGGAACTTTGGGCAGCCAGGCCGGGGTCTCAGGATAACGTGAGAATCACCGGGCCCGAGTTCTAGGCAATCTGTGGACACAGAGAATGCTTGTAGGTCCCCTAACCTCTTGGAGGTGAGCGCCATCAGAGAGCCGTCTTCATCGTGAGGTGAGAAAGAGCGGCATCTCCGAGGAGCTCGAAGGGGGGCCTCTTGAGGCCCGCCAGGACCACATCAAGGTCGCAAGAGGGTATGGCGCGCGGACGAGGCGGTAGCCTTCTTGAGCCCCTTAGGAACCTAATGATCAGGTTGTGCTGTCCTAGAGACTTACCAGCAACTGGGTCATGATGAGCGGCAATGGCGTCTACATACATGTTCAGTGTGGAAGGGGAGAGATTACTCTCGAGTCTCTGGAAGGACAGCACGTTCCCGATCGAGCAACTCCGCGAGTCTTCTTGTCGAGAAGAGCACCAGGACGAGAAGAGGCGCCACTTATAGGCATATAGCCGCCTAGTGGCCGGGGCCCTAGCCTGAGTGATGGTCTCAACCACCGCAGGGGGTAGGCCACTCAGGATCTCCTCGTCCCGTCAAGGGGCCAGACATGGAGGTTCCAGAGGTCTGGCCTGGGATGCCATAACGTGCCCTTCCCCTGGGAAAGCAGGTCCTTCGTCAGGGGAATCGGCCAGGGGGGAGTAATCGTCAAGAGCATTAGCTCCGAGAACCAAGTCCGGTTGGGCCATTACAGCACAACTAGTAGCACGTGATGCTCCTCTTCCCTGACCTTGCACAGGACCTGTGCAATGAGGCTCACTGGGGGGAAGGCGTACTTCCGCTTGTCCCGCGGCCAGCTGTGCGACAGGGAGTACCAAAGCGGGCAATGGGTGGTGTCCAGGGAGGCGAACAGGTCTAGCTGAGCCTGCCCGAACTGCACCCAAATGAGCTGCACTGCACGGGGGTGGAGTTGCCACTCTCCACAAGGCGTCGACTGACGAGAGAGTGCGTCGGCTGTCTGGTTCAGGTCGCCTGGGATATGTGTGGCTTGCAGGGAGCGGATCACCTGCTGACACCTGCTGCCCCGAAAAACGTTGAAGACCCCTAGGTTACAGTATGTAATTAATCCTAGTGTGGAACATAGGCTTTTTTTAGAAGCACTTAAATGCAATAGTTGGATGAGGTATTATAAGCCATTTGCTAACTTATATTCTCTCTTATCTGAATTGTGTGTTCATCTATTCTATTCTATATAAACTAGAATGTTGCTGGACCCAGTGCAGACAGCCCTGTTGCAGCAGAGTCAAGTGTCATAGAAGTAGGAAGACAGCAGAGAGACACACCTTGACTCAGTTGCTGCCAGTTTCTAATGTCACACACATACTTTTACACAACACACACAAATGCACATGCAGCACACACTAGCAACACTTCAGCATACTTTAATTCACAAATGTATATAATAAATTACTAGAGTTAAAACTTATGAGAAAATGGAGAATCAGACAGACAATATGTACAGTGTCCACAGAGAGAAACGAGGAGAATCCAACAGACAGAGAGTGACAAAGAACAACGTACTGTGGAGAATGACACTAACAGCAGACAAATGGCATAAACAGACAGCACACAGACTTTACAACATCATCCTCAGATTCGTTTTCTTTTGTTTTTACTGTATGTGTAAATTTGTTATAAACGTATGCCCTTAGAAAAGTACTAAGCATTGTTTGCCAGTCACACACAATAAATGTTTAAATATCTGTTACATGCTACTGGTCACAAATGTAAGTAGTGAATACGCGTGTCGGTGGGTTGGGCTGTCAGGGTGTGGTAATGTGGGCTGGTGTGGCTACAGTGCCAGGGCTGAATTTTTGTGCTAGTCCGCCCCTGCTTAAGACAAATAGTTTTTTTTTTCAATTAACTAACGAACATAAATTACTCGCTTAACTACTGTACATTTGTTTTCATAGCCAAATTATTTACAATTTATAGATGCGTGTCATCAGTACACGGCTTTTACGGCATTGTTTCTGCCTTTTGTTCCGGGATGCGTTTGCGTTCACACCGAAGGCACTCTGGCAATTTTATTGCAATTTTCTGGGATCAGTGGTCTGTGTGAATGTTTAGTTTACTTTCTTGCCAGTGTTACAGGGTCTTACATTTGTTTGTCACCCTGCAGGTAAGACATAATTTCAAAGCTCTGCTCTTTCAAAAAGCCAGCCATTAGCATCTCTCCCTGTCCCTCGTGAACTGAGAAGTGGAATCTGTTTTTGAAATTAAAGTACCTGTAAAGTTATAGGCCAGCGCCCCCTAGTGGTCAAGAGATATAACAAAGTTTATTAAAATGCTTAAAACATGTGAAAAAGTCATCATAATGTCATTTGATTTACATTACTATATTTGTTGGCTCAAGCCGTGAAACTTGTCATATTCCACCATACTTCCTGTCCACCATATTTAATTATATACAAAACATACTTTTTTGAACTCCTCCTTCGAAATTTGTCAGATTTTCAAAAAATTGGTATGTAGCATCTGGAGACAGTACTGACAAAAAGTTATTAAAAGCTCTTTGATTGATTGAATTGTTCTCGTATACAGCGTTAACGAATTCTAAGGGGAGTGCTAAGTTTATCACATACTGGAAGATGAGATGAAACAAAGGTCACTGAGGGCCACAGTTAGTCACACTTTGTCATTTTAAACAATGCCACTGAAACACTTATCAGGCCTCCCGCCGAATAATGTATATGGGACACTGAAAAGTCCCCGCTACCCATTGATTCGCAAACCACATGTAGTGGTTATTGCGGATGTCAACCTTAGGCCCAAATATGCATACTGTGACTAATGCACACAGTATGTCATGCAACACAGTGTACATAATCACATATTGGAAGATGAGATGAAACAAATGTCACTGAGGGTCACAGTTAGTCACACTTTGTCATTTTAAACAATGCCACTGAAACACTTATCAGGCCTCCGCCTAATAATGGATATGAGACACTGAAAAGTCCCCGCTACCCATTGATTTGCAAGCCACGTGTAGTGGTTGTTGCGGACGCTTATTTTCGGATCAAAATGTGCATTTTATTTTTAACGATCACGACACACCGCTCAGAACGGTGGGCTCGATGACATATCCAAAGATCAATTGAAACGAGTGATGTTTAAAAAAAGACGGGACCACCGGCCTGGGACCGCTGGCGGGGGGTCCGGGGGGCGCGCCGATGCGATCCGCTGGGTCGCCTTGGCCCGGGATTGAGTTTCTGGAAAAATAGTGGTTTAGTGGACGAAAAGTGGTTTGGTGGTAGTGGGCAGGGCCCGGGGGCGTGTCCCCCGGCTCGAGGGAATCAATCCGCAATGTAGTGGATCAGTGGACAAATAGTGGTTTCGTGGTCACAGGGGGCCGCTGGGGATCTCCGGCGGGACGCCCCGTTAATTTAGAGGACACGAGGGAGGAATAGTGGAAAAGTAGGAGACCCGGCACCATCTACTTGGCTGGGCGCGGGCTAAGCTGCACGGGGACGAGGTGGCGCCGTCCTGTGGATCGAGGCCGAACTGCACTTTCGAAAAACCCATGGGGTCCGGTGCGCGCCGACCCGCAACCCATGACCCGGTGCAAGTTATTAGTGGATTCGTGCACCCCTCGACCGAGTTGAAGCACTACCTAGAGACTGTAAAATATGTATATTTGATAACGATCATTATACGTATTTTCCTTTGAGCTAAACTAATTCCTTAACTGAAATTGATGTTTTAAATAACTAATTTCATGGATGTGATCTTGATAGATCTGATGGAGAACCATATTTGGTGAGCTTAGCTCATCATTATTTTAACATGCAGCTAAAACCGCTACATCTTTTTAACCGTAAGTCCTAGAAGCAAAATTCTACTTACCTTTAAACCCTTGTCTGATGCAGAGGTTCTAGAATAAGTTATTAGAATATTTTTGATTGGCCAATCTGTCCTCAAATGCCTTGTCGACAAATTAGACTAAGAGTGCGCCAAAATCGTTTTGAGGCGGTATCTTAACCAAACTTTCATGTATTGATATGAAACGTGGTACGTCATCAAGTCTGGACCTGAGGTGACACATCACAGCACCACCTACTGGTCATAGGATATAAAAATAGCTATTTTTGCTTATAACTTCTGAAATATTTTTATCTAAAATCATAAGAGTGGTCTCGTTTGATTACACAAGAGTCGACCAATACCAAATGTTCCTCGGTCGGCTATTGGGGGCGGCACTAATTTCAAATTTGTCCTTAAATGCAGTATTTTTGAATGCAATGGCGTATAGCTACGAAATAGGGGTTGAATGACCTTAGATTTTTTTGAGGTCGAGGCAAGTGGTGCTCGTTCATCCAAAATCCTGCAACTTCCACGGGCACGGCTCTTTGCGGCAGGCGCAGCTAAATATATAAATATTTTATCTTTTTTATCTTCCATCATGCCTTATCTCCCAAGCTTAAGGACGAGCTGGCTTTCTGAGAACCTGCACCTGATCTCGTGTCTCTCATAGATGTGGCGATCCGGGTCGACCATCGCCTCAAGGAACGTCAACTGGAACGACTGCGGGAGATCAGTCCACCTCAAGCTATTCCGAATGTTTTCTCTCCTTCCCCTGGTGACTTAGAAGAACCTATGCAGCTAGGAGGAACCCGAATATCCCAGGCCGAACGCAGTCGAAGGATAAGAGAGAGATGCTGCCTCTATTGTGGCGAGCCTGGCCACTTTCGCACAGATTCACATTTTTATTATTGACATTACCATCTATGATCAAATGCAGATATTTTTTTATAATATCAAGAACTGATTGCTTATAGTAGATTTTCAATAAATTTATTAATAAACACAATTTTGTGCCCCAGTATGTGATTATATTTGTAATTTTTGGAATCACGATGTATGTGAACATGCATTTGTAGCTCCAATCATAGGTGATGTATGTACACTTTGCCATAATTTCTGCATTATCGTTATAAATTCATTATTGGTTTAATTACTACTTTATGTTATAAATCAAATGATGTGGAGTGGAAATGAGTGACTACTGATTAGTCACCATGAGGTCAGATTCTTAAAGTAAGAAAAAGAGTCTAGTAGAGTCTTCTAGTTCTGGTCCTGACATTATAGCTGATATTATTATAGCTGACGTATTTATATAAACAAATGTGACAAATTATAATTAGTCAGTTGGCAGATGACACCACCTTGTTTTAAGGGACGCCTCTCAAATTCCTTTAGCAGTTGAGCATATAAAGCTATTTTCTGTAGCCTCAGGACTCAATTTAAATCTACACTGTAAAAAGTAATACCTTAGATCTACTCAATAAAATTATGGCAACAGATTACAAGCAATGTTTTAAATTAAATACAACTTATTAGAAATGAGTAAATTTCAATCAATTTTATTGCTTAAAAGTTACACAATAAAATTGAGTAAATGCAAATTGTGACATAATAAAATTGACTTCTTCCAAAAGTTTTGACCAAGATAAATTCACCGCAGAACCTGTTGTGTCTGATCATTTTTAGGTAAATTCTACCTTCTCTGAATAATATTTAAAGTTTAAATATTCTTTTTGATTATTTTTTATTAATATTTAATTAAGTAGACCTTGGAACCTTAAGTCAATTTTATTATGTCACAATTTGCATTTACTCAATTTTATTGTGTAACTTTTAAGCAATAAAATTGATTGAAATTTACTCATTTCTAATAAGTTGTATTTAATTTAAAAATTGCTTGTAATTTGTTACCATAATTTTATTGAGTAGATCTAACATCTAGAACATCTACTTTTTACAGTGTAAGCAAATGTGAGTTAATGGCTATTACAGATTATGATAACTCATGAATTTATATTATTCCAGTTAAATCTGAAGTCTGAAGGCATTTCAAGATATGCTGCTCTCTCGTTGTATGTAGACAATGAAACGTGTAGGTCAGTTGACAAAATACTCAACAATTTTATACGGAAAAACAAGATTCACTATGTCAAGAAATCAGTAATATTGAATACAAATGAGTATGGGGGGCTACACTTTCTAGACTTTTCATCTCTCAACAATACTTTCAATAATTGGATTAGACAGTTTTTATGTAATCCTAATTTAGTATGGAATTTTATCCCAAACTATTACTTCTCCAAGTTCGGTGGACAACCTTTCTTATTGATTTGTAATTATATTGCCAGAATCCCTTACAATTTATCAAAATTTCATGAACAAGCACTTCTCGCATGGGTCTTTAATTTTTAAACATAACTTCTCCCCTTGGAACAACTGCGATATTGTATATAAAAATAAGTCTTTGTTCTTGAACAATTGGTTTCAAAATAAGATTCAGAAGGTTTTATTTTAAATTAAACAGAATTTTTAGATAAATAAAATTTTCCAATTACGCCTATAGAGAATTTTCAATTGTTATGGATACCATTCCAAAAGGTGCAGTTATACTTTTAAGGGAGACTGCTAAGACTCCTTACACATTATCAATCCCTTTAGATCCTTTTGAAACCCCAGTAGGAAAACTGTGTTTCTTATCACAACCATCGTCAAAAAACTTTAAAATTAGATCTCTTTTCCAAAAAGAACATGTTACTGTTCCATATGTGGTATTATATTGGGGAAACGTTTTTGACAGTATTGATGGGAAAAAAGTTTGGACATTGCCTTTTAAATATATAATAACTAATAAGGTAAGGGAAGCATTTAAATTATTACATAGATTTACCCAGCCAAAGCATACTTAATTTGTTTTTTTAAAATATATAGACACAAGTTGTTCTTTTTGTGATGCTCCTAATGAGACTGCACTTCATCTCTTTTGGGATTGTCCTTCTACACAACTTTTTTGAATAGATTTTTGTAAGTTTATTCATCATAATTTGCTTTTGAAATTGTCTCTATTGTTTAAAGATATATTGTTTGGTTTCTTTGCTATAAATTATACAAAAATATATCAAATATATATCAAATATCAAAAATTATCAAATATTTTTAACAATTATATTGTTACTTGCTCAATTTCATAACCATCGATGCAAATTTTCTCATTAAAAGCCTACATTTGTTGCTTTTACTCAACAACACATTCAGGCTCTTTCATATTCTAAAAACCCTAAAGCCCATAAAACTGTAGACCTGTGCCTTTTTTATATATATTTTGTTAAAAGTCACTGTGCAATACATTATATAATTTTTACTGACTAATTCTTTCTTGTATCTTTTTATGTTGATGTTGTCCCTTTTGTTTAATTTTTTTCTTTCTCCTTGTTTGTTTGTTTGTTTTGTTATTGTTGTTGTTTTTTTAACCTCTTTACTTGTCATTTATTTTCTAATGTAACTGTACTCTTGATTGAAATGTAAATGTTATACCTCTTTGTATTTACACTTGGCAATAAAAACAAGTGTACAGATGGAGTAGACTCACTCTCTTGGTCAAAATTGAGTGCAGCTAGCAGTGGCACTTCCGTGGCACCCCGAGCTGCTGCTACATTTTGAGGCAGCTCAAAGTCAAAAATGAATTTATTATTAATTATTTATTTGAGCTTGCTGTCTCTCCCCATGTACTCAAAGCCTGCCCTCCCTATAAGCGAACTAAGCCGCTTTTTTGTGATATATAACGACACACATCCATTTTCTTACGATTAGTGATTACAGGAAAATAAAGCAGCTCAGGATGATTCTCGCGGAGATTTTCACTTGCGCGTTAGGGCGCCACCTGCTGGGCGCCAAAACTAGCTCGTTTGGCTGCAAATGCACAAATCACTTTTGCACCATATGTCACACATATACAGTATGTGATGCAAAATGAGAGAGTGTGCGAACTTGTGTCAGAGACTCGCAGCAGCAGATTCAAGCAGTTGTAGTTATGTTCTTGTGTTTGTGCTAGAACAATGTGCAAGAATAAAACCTTTAATTTGTGAGAAAATATTTGACAAGCATTCAACTCTCATTGCATGAATTCACATACTGTTTGCGGATGTGCAAAACTCGTCTGTGAACGCACGTCTTTTGGTGCAGGTGTGTGAATGTGTTTTGCACCATATTTACTGCAGCATTTGTAGTAAAAAATGTGAGTGCACGAGTAACTCAAGTTTGTGATTTGTAGAACTGGATTTGTGCACTTGCACTGAAGGATTCAAGAAGGCGTAACTGTTGTGTTGTGTTTGAGGGAGAGAAAAAAAAGTTTGCAATTTCAAATTTTGACTACAAATTTACTGATACACATGTGTGGCCGACCTCTACAACTACAAATTCCACTCTCACAGGTGCTCAGTAGTTTTGCTTCAAAAATACCTTCATAAGTGGCCAATCAAATGAAAGGAGGCGGGAATTACTGGTTACCGAGCCGAGCAGTGACCAATCAAATCAAAGAAGACGGAGCTACTGTCATGGCTGTAGTAAAGCAGACGCTTCAGTTTTAAAGTTGAGAGAGTGCTGTGCAATAAGGGTCCGTGTGCGTTTTTATTCATTTGATATCCTATTCGAAATCACATAACGAGAAATTGAAAAATGGTATCACCAAACGGAAATTTCGTTTTTGGCCCGATAATTTATTTTTCGTTTGCCGTTTAAAAAACGGATTTTGGACTCAATATGGCATTCGTGCATGTGGGCGGCGCTGTAACGCCTCTTTCACCCGATTGGTCAAATCGGTTTAATAAAAGTTATTGTCGCAACGCGAACCACTGCTTACTGTTAACTGTGCGTGATATTTAAGCAGAAATATGTGTTGCAATGTACGCCATGCAGTGTGCTGTATACAGTTGCGGGTTGTGGGTTTTTAAAGTGTCTGATGTCTGCTTGACTGGCGCGTTATTGAACCAATCAGATAAGAGAAAACGATGAGTCATCAGGAACCTCATTGATTGGTCACAAGAAGGTAGCCCCGCCTCCCCCTTCACGCTTGCAAACTCAAATTAGTGCGAGAATCGTGCCAAAAGTGTACGCGCGAGACCGAACCGTACACATCGGTTTACTGCAAGAAACAATTTTCGCCTGCGTAGGCAAGACGTTTGCAACAGATTTATTTTACACACACAAAGACAGGTTCTGCGCGATGAATCCGTTTTGCAGTTCATAACACCATTGTTTTTGCACGCAGACCTCTGTTTACAGACTCGCAATGCTTTTGGCCGTATTTCAGCGCAAAAAAAGTGCAGAAGAATACAGATCATAATTATTTGACGTAATATGAAGTTGCCGTTTCACAACACATGAATTACGCTTACGAAAAATGATACAATGCTGCAAAACTTGTTTTCTTTCGCTTGCAGCTTGATTTACACCTTTACAAAACTTTTTTGCAAATGCAAATTTATTTTACGCTTGCAATGTCACGTACGCTTTTACAAATGTTATCCTGCGCATGCAAATCTTTTAGGCACTAATTTAACTTCATAAATTATTAGATTTAATGTGTGCAAATAATCAAGCATTGACAATAGTCGATTGTAAATTAAAATTCTGCTTAAGGTCCCGTTAAGGCTTGGGCCTGCATGTACCCTTGTGGACTCGGATTCCCCCGAGGGGAAGTTTAGGAGGGCCTGTCTCAAAGTGAAGTGGAAGGTACCTCAAGTCTATGCCCTCTATTAATGACCTGCAGTTCCCAGTCACTAGATGACAGAATTGTGCTTCATGATAGAATACGAGTTCCCTTTCTGTCGGTCTCTCGACGTTGTGTCGAACCGACAGATGGGGTTCGTCCCTGAGAACCAATCGCTTCCGACTTCTTAGAAAAGGCCAATGAAAATTGGCGAATGAAATTTGCATGCCGGACTCCGCCCCCGGATATCCGGTTATAAAAGGGAGACGGCGTGCCTCATTCATTCACCTTTTGTTCTTCGGAGCCTTCACTCATGATCAACAGACTTCGCTACAAGTAGAAACTACAAGACTGCCAGCTCTACGACGTGGTGCAGCGGACTGTCCCTTCCTGCAGCAACTTCCCCTGGGCATCTCGGCGGTTCCAGAAGTGTTCGAGTTTTTTCTCTAAAAGAGCAGATTTCTCCAGTGTGGCATGTCCCGCTGTTCTCGTGGGTGCAACACACTCATCGAGGAGGGGGACGGACACGATGTCTGCTTCCAGTACGCTGGGGCAGATGTGGATACGTCCTGCCCGCACTGCGGGCGGTTGACGATTCAGACGTTGCGTCACGGGTGGCTGTGTTCCCACGGGACTCAGCCACCACCTCGTCTGCTTCCAGTTCCGTGACGGCAGGACTACAACCCTGCAGCCCGCTACAGAGAGCAGCGAGGGTGATATGAGGATTACTGTGAGCACTAATCCATCAGACACTGGCTCGCGAACCGTTCGCACCTCGTCTTGCTCGTCTGACCGTTCCCCATGAGACGGTCCCACCGTCTTGTTCCTCAATCACGTATCGGACACGGTAAGTGATGATGAGATGTCTGTTGCAGCATCGGAGGGTGACTTACTGGCATCAGACTCCTTGATTCCTTGAAGCTCCCTCCCTCGGGGGGGTTCGAGCTCAGGAAGAAGCGGACGTCGAAATGTCAGCCATGCTTTCCCGGGCCGCCGGCTTTGGGTTGCGGTGCACCGCACTGCCTCTCCCAACACTCGCAGCTGGATACACGGTACATCTGGCTTGAGAGCGGCTCCAGTGCCGTGTTCCCATGGAAGTGCATGAGTACGACCTGGAACGCCCCCCTTCGGCGCGTACACGTCAACTAGTTCCATCGCCCTTTCTTCCCTCGATGGTGGGGCAGCTAGAGGATATGTCGATGTCCCCCAGGGGCTCGACCTAGACTCCCATCCAAAGCACGTAGGCTTTTCGGCATCTGAGGTGTCGAGAGCTTACTCTGCTGCGGGCCAAGCTGTCCCCTCTCTCCACGCTATGGCCTTCCTGCAGGTCCATCAGGCCAATGCGCGGAGAGAGCTCCACAAGGGTAAGACCGACCCAGCGCTTTTGCAGGAACTCCGCGGCGTCACCGTCCTCGCTCTACGGGCGACCAAGGTGATCGCGCGGGCCCTGGGTCGGGCGATGTCCACACTTGTGGTCCAGGAGAGACACCTCTGGCTGAACCTTGCACAGATGAGTAACGCCGAGAAAGTCCGCTTTCTCGATGCACCCATCTCGCAAGGGGGCTGTTTGGTGTACTTCCCAGCCGCGACTCGACCGCCCTCTGGCTGCCGAGATCCCATGCACCGTCTGCTTCCCAGCCGCCCTGGTCCCATTCGAGACATGCACTGCCAGCCATCGAACCACCCCCGGGAGGTCGATGAAGCAGAACGTACCCCTAGCCTCCCTGTCTCGGTCCCTGGGAGCCTGACAAGAGCTTCCCAAACCGTCACGGTGACTACGGGATACGGTCCGTCTCGGCTACGTGATCCAACTCCCCAGATGCCCGCCCAAGTTTCGGGGCATCCTCTCAACCTCAGCAGAGGCAAGGATGCTCCCGTGCTTCGGGCCGAGGTCGCCACCCCTCTGGTGAGGAAGCGATCGTGCTCGTCCCTCTAGCCGAGATGTTCAACGGGTTTTACAGCCCGTACTTCATCGTCCCCAAAAAAGTGGGGGTCGCTAGATCTGCGTACCCTGAACAGGCACCTACTCAAGCTGCCGTTCAGGATGTTCACGCAGAAGCGCATCCTGGCATCTATCAGATGTCAAGATGGATTCATGGCAATCGACCTGAAGGACACTTACTCTCATGTCTCAATTATCCCTTGTCATCGCCCGTTCCTACGGTTCGCTTTCGAGGGTCAGGAATATTAGTACAGAGTTCTCCCTTTCGGTCTGTCCCTGTCCAGTGGAAGCCGCCCTCCCCCTCAGGGAGAGAGGTGTGCGGGTACTAAACTACCTCGACGACTGGCTCATTTGACACACTCGTGAGATCTGTTAATGCACACACAGGGACCTAGTGCTTCGGCACCTAGATCGATTGGGACCACAGGTCAACCGAAAAAGAGCAAGCTCTCCTCTGTGCAGAGCATCCTCTTTTTTTGGTATGGAACTCAACTCTGTCTCCATTACAGCGCGACTGCGCTCAGTCAGTGTTAAACTGCCTGGAATATTTCAAGCAGTCAGCGGGCACAAGAGGCTCCTGGGCACATGGCATCCTCGACGGTGGTGATACCCCTCGGGTTGATGCACATGAGACCGCTCCAACACTGGCTACAGAGTTGAGTTCCCTGGAGAGCGTGGCACACCGGCAGCAGGCGGATGGTGATTACGCCTTTCTGCCGACGCACCCTAACCCCATGGTCTTCAATGACCTTTCTACGGACGGGGGTCCCTCTCGGGCAGGTCGAGACGCCTCATGGTCGACAGACGCCTCCCTGCAGGGTTGGGGTGCCGTGTGCAACAGGCACGCAGTGTCGGGGCGATGGACGGGCCCCCGCCTGCGCAGGCATATCAACTGCCTAGAGTTGTTGGATGTGCTACCCGCACTGAAGGGGCTACAACCTCTCGTGCAGAACAAGCACGTGCTGGTCCGGTCGGACAGCACAACTGCCGTAGCATATATAAACCGCCAGGGTGGCGTTCGCTCACGGCAGCTAACACGACTCGCCCGACGCCTCCTCCTGTGGAGTCCGCAGGTGAGCAGATCCCTGCGAGCCACACATATCCCAGGCGACCTGAACCAGACAGCAAATGCGGTCTCTCTTCAGTTGACGCCTCGCGGAGAGTGGCGACTCCACCCCCGCGCAGTCCAGCTCATTGGGTACAGTTCGGGCGGGCTCAGGTAGACCCCTTCGCCTCCCTGGACACCACCCATTGCCCGCTAAGGTACTCCCCGCCCGAGGCCCCCCGGCACGGATGCTCTAGTGCACAGCTGGCCATGGGACAAGCGGAAGTACGCCTTCTCCCCAGTGAGCCTCATTGCACAGACCCTGTGCAAGGTCAGGGAAGAGGAGCATCAAGTGTACTAGTTGCGCCATACTGGCCCAACCGGACTTGGTTCTCGGTGCTAATGCTCTTGACGACAGCTCCCCCCTGGCCGATTCCCCTGATGAAGGACCTGCTTTCCCAGGGGAAGGGCACGTTATGGCATCCAGGGCCAGACCTCTGGAACCTCCATGTCTGGCCCCTAGACGGAACGAGGAGATCCTGAGTGGCCTACCCCCTGCGGCGGTTAAGACCACTACTCAGGCTAGGGCCCTGGCCACTAGGCGACTATACGCCTATAAGTGGTGCCTCTTCTCATCCTGGTGCTCTTCTCGAAGAGAAGACCCGCAGAGTTGCTTGATCGGGTACGTGCTTTCCTTCCAGAGACTCGAGAGTAATCTCTCCCCTCCCACACTGAATGTGTATGGAGCCGCTATTGCCGCTCATCACGACTCAGTTGCTGGTAATCTCTAAAACAGCACAACCTAATCATTTGGTTCCTAAGGGGCGCGGGAAGGCTACCGCCTCACCCACGCTCCGTACCCTCTTGCGACCTTGATGCATTCCTGGAGCCCCTCGGAAATGCCGCTCTTTCTCACCTCACGATGAAGACGGCTCTCCGGATGGCGCTCAAGAGGGTAGCGGACCTAAAAGCATTCTCTGTGTCCACAGATTGCCTAGAACTCGAGCCCGGTGATTCTCACGCTATCCTGAGACCCCGGCCCGGCTACGTGCCCAAAGTTCCCACCACCCCCCCTACACCAGGTGGTGAACTTACAGGCACTCCCCACCGGGGAAGAAGACCCAACCTCATCTGTGTTGTGTCCAGTACACGCATTGCGCCTATGCTTGGACCGCACGCAGAGCCACAGGAGCTCTGATCAGCTCTTTGTCTGTTTTGGAGATCAGCAGGGAGGGCTGTCTTAAACAGAGATTGGCGCACTGGATCATGGACGCCGTCACTATGGCGTACCTGTCCTAAGATCGCCTACGCCCACTGGGTGAGAGCTCTCTCCACACGGAGTACAGCCTCCTCGTGGGCACTGGCTCGAGGCGCCTCTCTGGCAGACATCTGCAGAGCTGCGAGTTGGGCTACACCCATCACCTTCGCGAGGTCCTACAGCCTCCACGTAAAACCGGTATCGGCTCGAGTCTTGCAGGCATCAGGCAAGACTGGCGGCCGGTAGGGTGTACGCCTATGACAGTACCTTCCCCCCTTTCTCCTAAGGGGGTCAGCATACTAACTAGCCTCCCTTCTTCCCCCACTGGGTGAAGAACAGGCACTCCATCCATCACTAGCAAGCACCTCCTGCGGGCGGGCTGGGCAGAGCAGCCCTGCCCCTTAGGCCGGGTATCTCCGGAGTTATTCGCAACATAGCTCTAACCGGACCTAGTGCTACCAGACGTTGCAACCCCCCAGTAGGGCGGTTCCGTCTGATGTATCCTCATGCTGGTTCCCACCTTGGTAACCCATGACCTCCTTAGGTGGACCTCCACCTCGCGGTTAACTCCTTCAGTCCGCACTTTCTTCCCATGAGTTCTCCCCCATCGGTGAGACCATGTTGGTATCTCCACTAGTCTCCTCCCTGTGGTAGGAAGTGGTCTCTGTAGCGCATCCCCCGCTTGAGGAAGTAGCGCTTACCCAGTGGCCTTACGGTTCCGGGCGGCTTCTCGCTGTTAGAGAAACAAGGCCGCCGCCTGTGAGGCCGAAGGTAGGGGCCTTCCCACCTTTCAAGAAAGCTCTGGGACCCCCTACCTACCCACTGGTAGGTTACAATTTCGCGGTAGCGTTCACGGCTGACACGCCCAGGCCAGTCACCGTCGCTTCGTTGAGATTGTGACAGGGCACAGTGTTATGGCGTTTTCCATTGGAACCCCATCTGTCGGTTCGACACAACGTCGAGAGACCGACAGAAAGGGAACGTCTCGGTTACGTTTGTAACCTCGGTTCCCTGATGGAGGGAACGAGACGTTGTGTCCTCTTGCCACAACACGTGCTGTCCACTGCAGCAGTCGTGAGAGGTCTCAGGCTCCTCAGAACTAAGGTGAATGAATGAGGCACGCCGTCTCCCTTTTATACCCGGATATCCGGGGGCGGAGTCCGGCATGCAAATTTCATTCGCCAATTTTCATTGGCCTTTTCTAAGAAGTCGGAAGCGATTGGTTCTCAGGGACGAACCCCATCTGTCGGTTCGACACAACGTCTCGATCCCTCCATCAGGGAACTGAGGTTACATCCGTAACCGAGACGTTCTGTCCAAATGACAAATAAATGAGCTTTTATAACTAATTTTGGTTAGATACTATATATTGTAATCTAAATATATACAGTATATATAAAAGATTGTCTGTTTTGTTGCGCTGATTGTTATTTTTATAATGACAGGACTTGACATAGGCAGCTAGGTTGAAGTTTATTGACTAGTGTGACCATACGCGTCCTGGCCAGGATTTCGGGGGAATCCTCCATAGGTCGCATTTGTCCACAGCATACCATTAAATTATGATATTTTTATATCATATAGGCAGTGGTTGAACAAATCAAGTTGGGTGGTGTGGTCAAATACAAATACAATTTATGTGGATGTACATGAGCTTTTATGTTTTTATTTACCATGAACTGCATGCTTAGTTAATGAAATGGGGCCTAAATGTTTACACAGAGTGAGACGAGTACATGGTGGCAAATTTATGCTTTATTGTGGAATAAAAATGAAACAGATTATTGACCAAGAAAAAAAATGCATAGTACTAATCTATTTTTCAGGAATTAATTAGATCGGGAACATTAATATTAACATAATCTGTCAGAATTCAGACAGTCATGAACACAATGCCTGAAGTTACAAAAATAAATAAATAAAAAATTGGAATAATGTGCACAGATGAAGTGTTCACAATAAAACCAGGAAAGTTAATGGAATAAATCAGATTTCATATTGACTTTAAATATGGTTCCTTCAAATAAATATTCAGATTAAAATGATTATGTGTGTTATGTGGATGGGTGCAGCATGACACTACCAAATGCCAAAGCTCATGAGATCAATCCCAGCCAGGTCACACAAACTGATCAAATGTAGTTTCAATAATGTTTGGCAAATGCATAAATGTAAATGAAATAGTTCAGCACAGGAACATTTTCCCACAAAACCAACTTTTTCTGAGAATACCAAAAATCCATTTCCCTGAAAATAGTCCAAAACCCACAGCTCATGATCTGACAGATCAGTGGCGGACCTCCTAACACCCTTAATTATTCCAATATGTAGCCGATGGAAAACGCCTGTGTTGGACAGAAAAACTAGGTTACATGCATACTTTATTCATTCATCATAGTGTAGGCTGACACCGGATTGCATAAAACAGTGATACATATATGTCTTTGCTTCAGGGTACAGATTGTACGGTGGAAAATTAGACCCAGGTGGCAACCAAACAAAGTACAAAATTTGAAATTCTATCAGACACATTTTTTCATTTACATTACAATGAAATGCATTTATTAACCCATCAAGTCCACCCTAAAGCATTTAAAAATATATTTTTTTATTTAAGCGTACGCTCAAACAAACATATCAACCCAATTTGACTGATATTAATCATTGCATTCAAAATTCTATTAATGCAGGTGTGTGACTGCAGACACTGTAGATGAAGCTTCAGTGACCTCAATGCTCTGAGATATTCTTTTGACATCTGATCTTCTGCATCAGCTATCATATGATGGAGGAGAGAGCTAGTTGCTGGCCCACAAAGATGGATGGGGGTCAGAGTATTCAAGCCAGAAAGAAATACATTGTGGATCTTTAGTGACTACAGTGAAAACCATGCTACAGGGATGCAAACGTCAACATTTATTGCAACTTTCAGTTTTTAGTGACCAATTTTGACAAAAGTTATTCTATATATAAGTATAAGCATCACAAATCTCATTCTGGTTTTAATCTTTTAAAACGTCAGTTCCTATTTAGGCAGGATAATACAATTAGCCGTTAGATATTTATATATGATATACAGATAAGTAAACTGTCAGAGGCAAACCAACCGCCAGCAAAGCCTTAACAAACTGTCAACATTCTACCTGTTTTGGCCACCAGAGGCCCCCATTGTGCTTTTGTTTGGATCCATTGTTCCCTTCATTTTTAGTTATTGGGTTCACCTGTGTCTTGTTTCCGCCAGGGTATTTAAGCCCTCTGTTTTCTTTAGTTCCTCGCTCCGAGTTTGAGTAAGTGTACCCCTTACCCGTGGACTTCATTGTGGAACTGTGGACGTTATCCTTTTGGAAAGTACTCTTTTGTGTTTCCGTTCGAGAAACCTTTTGATTTTTGGACCTTGTTTTTGAGATTCCTGAGTTTTTTCCATTTTTTACTTTGTGGATTTTCTACCTTTTTTGTGTGGAATTATTCTTCGTTACCTGAAGGAATATATATGTTGGTCCAATAAACTTCTTTACGAGACTTACTGTGTCTGCCTAACCTTCTGGATCCAACCCTCCTCTAGTGGCTCTAGTGACCGGTTAAGTGACGGTTTCTAACACCGGAGACCCGAGTTCGAGGCTGGGTCCTGACAGAAACTCGGAGTCACCATGAACCCAGAGGCAGCCAGTACCCAGGATGTCATTGCCACGTTGTCTCACCACAAGGGGGCAGTCCAGCGTCATAAAGCCATGCTGGCTCAGCAAGAGGCCTTAATGGCGAAACACTCGCAACTTCTGTTGGAGATGCTGGCATCCATAAGACAGATGTCTGATCGACTTCCCCACGCAGCCCCGGCCGCCTCAGCATTGGCAAATCAAATGCTCGTGGCAGCTAATCCTCTCGCTGAGCCCCATCTTACACCTCCTCAACGATTCTCAGGTGACCCGAGTTCTTGCAAGGGGTTTTTAACGCAATGTGCTCTCTCCTTTGAACTACAGCCCTCCTCCTTTCCCACGGACCGGGCTAAGATGGCCTACATCATCACCCTGCTGTCCGGGAGAGCCCTGGACTGGGCCACTGCGGTGTGGGAGGCCCAAAATTCCTGCTGCACCAGCTACTCTGCCTTGGGAGAGTTTAAGAGAGTCTTCCAACACCCGACCAGTGGCTCTGAGTCGTCCAAACAGCTTCTGACTCTCCAACAGGGCCGTCGCAGTGTGACCGATTATGCCATCCAATTCCGCACGGTTGCAGCAGGGAGTGGCTGGTACGATGAGGCGCTCAGGGTGTGTTTCCTGAGGGGTCTCTCCAACGCCATTCAAGATGAGCTTGCCACTCGGGAGCCGTCTGATTATCTTGAGTCTCTTGTCAAGCTGGCCTCACGCATCGACAACCGCCTGAGAGAGAGGGAACTCAGTCGCAGGCCTCTCTGTCCCTTCCTGACCAACCCCAGCTCCGAGTTCCCACCTCCGTTCCCACCAGCTTCTCCAGAGCCCATGCAGATAGGGGGCACCCGCATCTCCCAGGCCGAAAGGGATCGCCGGATGAGAGAACGCTGTTGCCTATACTGTGGCAAAACGGGCCATCTCCGCTCTGCCTGCCCCGAGCTCCAGGGAAACTTCCCGTCCCGTGCAGCCCAGGGAGGACTGTGACGGGGAACATAAACTCCTCCCATCCATCCAACTCCCATTTGCTCATAGCAGTCACCCTTTCCTGGGACCATCGAGAGCTACCCCTTCGAGCCTTGGTAGATTCTGGGGCCGCGGGAAATTTCATGGACTGTACCTGGGTGAAGGAGAACGGCATTCCCTCGGACTCTCTAGCCACTCCATTGAGGGTCACGGCGCTGGATGGGAGACCTCTGGGACCGGGGTTACTTACCCAAGCCACTTCCCCTCTACAGCTGGCAGTTTCCCAACACCAGAAAGTGTTAAGCTTTCACATCATTCGTTGTCCTGAGTTCCCCCTCATCCTAGGTTACCCCTGGCTCCACGACCACAACCCTTACATCGACTGGTCCGTGGGGTAGATTAGGCGATAGGGCCCAACGTGCCAGGCCACCTGTATCTTCTCGAGTTCCCCTGGCCCTACTCCCGAGAATGTAGAACCCATCGACCTGTCTCAAGTTCCCCAGTGTTACCATGACCTCAAAATAGCCTTCAGCAAACAGAAGGCCACCACATTACCACCCCACAGATCCTATGACTGTTCCATCAAATTGCTTCCGGGCACATGTCCCCCCAGAGGCAGGATTTTCTTTTTGTCTCCCCCCGAACGAGGCGCCATGGACTCCTATATCAAGGATGCTCTGGCAGCGGGTCTTATTCGTCCTTCCACCTCCCCCACAGGAGCAGGATTTTTCTTCGTGGCCAAGAAGGATGGAGGGCTATGCCCGTGTATTGATTGCCGAAGACTCAATGCTATCATGGTTCGTAACCGGTACCCCCTTCCTCTCATGGCCACAGCGTTCGAGCTACTGCAAGGAGCATCCTTCACCAAACTTGACCTGCGGAACGCATACCATCTCGTACGGGTCAGGCAAGGTGACGAATGGAAAACTGCTTTCAACACTCCCACCGGCCACTACGAATATCGGGTGATGCCCTTTGGCCTGACCAACGCCCCGGCTGTGTTCCAGGCCCTTATAAATGATGTGCTCAGAGATATGCTCAACCTCTTTGTGTTCGTTTACTTGGACGACATCCTCATCTTCTCGAGCTCCCTCCAGGAACACACAGAGCAGGTCAGAAAAGTGCTCAAACGCCTCCTGGACAGTCACTTGTATGTGAAACCTGATAAATGTGAATTCCATGCTTCTCGGGTGCAGTTCTTGGCATTCATTGTGGAACCTGGTCACATCGGGATGGACCCCAAGAAGGTAGAGGCAGTGACGGACTGGCCCACCCCAATGTCTGTCAAAGAAGTTCAGCGATTCCTCGGCTTCACTAACTTCTATCGGAAGTTCATCAAGAACTTTAGTTCCATAGCAGCTCCTCTCTCTGCTCTTACTAAGGGAGGCAACGCTAGGTTTCTTTGAGGCACGGAAGCTGAGGCGGCCTTCCAGAAGTTAAAGCTACGCATCCGCTCTGCCCCCATCCTGACGCTTCCGGCTGCAGATAGACCCTTCGTGGTGGATGTAGATGCTTCAGATGTGGGAATCGGAGCTGTGTTGTCTCAGAGGGGTGAGGACAAAAAGCTCCATCCTTGCGCCTACCTCTCGCACCGACTCACACCGACCGAGAGGAACTATGATGTGGGGGACCGTGAGCTCCTTGCGGTCAAGTTGGCGTTGGAGGAATGGCGACATTGGCTTGAGGGGGGGACTCAGCCATTTCAAGTTCTCACGGACCATAAAAATCTGGGGTACATACAGCAGGCCAAGCGGTTGAACTCCAGACAAGCTCGATGGTCTCTGTTCTTCAACCGGTTCCAGTTTGTTCTCACCCAGCTCAAAAAACCTCAAGCCTGACGCCTTGTCCCGAGTATATTCCCCCACCGCTCGGGAGGATACGGACATGCCCATAATCCCTAGTACCAGGATCGTGGCTCCGGTCTCTTGGAAGATCGAGGACACCATAAGGCGAGCTCAAGCCCTGGAACCGGATCCGGGAGGGGGGCCCGCCAGTCGTCTGTTTGTACCAAAGGCAGTAAGGTCTCAGGTCCTTTCGTGGGGACACTCCTCTCGACTCGCATGCCACCCGGGCACTGGTTGCACCCTGGAGTTCATCCAAAGACGGTTCTGGTGGCCCACGGTTAAGGAGGATGTCAGCACCTTCGTCAGGGCCTGTCCAGCTTGCAATCAGGGGAAATCCTCTCACCTCCGTCCTCAAGGGTTACTCCATCCTCTGCACATTCCCCGCCGACCCTGGTCCCACATCTCGTTGGACTTTATTACTGGTCTCCCCCCATCTCTTGGCAACACAGTGGTTCTAGTTGTCGTCGACAGGTTTTCTAAGGTTGCCAGGTTCATTCTCTTGCAGAAGTTACCCACGGCGAAGGAGACGGCTGAACTGGTCATCAATCATGTGTTTCGAGTCTTTGGCATTCCCCAAGACATGGTTTCCGACAGAGGCCCCCAGTTCGCCTCGAGGTTCTGGAAGGCCTTTTGCCAACTCCTAGGGGCCACAGCCAGCCTGTCATCAGGTTACCACCCCGAGTCCAACGGCCAAACTGAGAGAATGAACCAGGAGCTAGAGACCACACTAAGATGCATGGCTTCGAACAACCCTTCCACCTGGTCGTCCTTTATCGTTTGGGCAGAGTATGCACACAACACTCTACGCTCCTCTTCCACAGGAAGGTCCCCGTATGAGTGTCAATTTGGCTATGCCCCCCCCCCCCCCGCTGTTCCCTGATCAGGAAGCTGAAGTTGGAGTACCTTCAGCTCTGAACTTCATCAGACACTGCCGACTTACCTGGAGGAAGGTTCGTGTCAACCTCCTATGCTCCTCTCAGCAGTACCAACGGCAAGCCAATCGACGTCGCCGACCCGGTCCCACCCTGCGCCCTGGCCAGAGAGTTTGGCTCTCTACGAAGAACTTACCTCTACGGGTGGAGTCCCGTAAGCTGTCTCAGAAGTTCATCGACCCCTTTAAAATAGCCAGGAGAGTAAAACCCGTTACCTATCGCATGCACTTACCCAGATCCCTTAAGATTAACCCTACATTTCAAGTTTCTCTACTTAAACCTGTTGTTTTTTCCCCTTTTGTCCCGGCAGGCAGACCTCCCCTTCCGCCTCGTATCATCAGGGGTCAGCCTGCTTACACCGTCCGCCGGAAACTGGACTCCCGCCGGGTGCAGCGATCCTTGCAGTATCTGGTGGATTGGGAAGGCTACGGCCCCGAGGAGCGCTCCTGGGTTCCTGCCAAGGACATATTGGACCCTGACTTAATTCGACAGTTCGAGGTCAGTCACCCCGAGAAGCTTGGTAGGAACGTCAAGAGCCGTTCCTAGAGGGAGATTCTGACAACATTCTACCTGTTTTGGCCACCAGAGGCCCCCATTGTGCTTTTGTTTAGTTCCATTGTTCCTTTTGTTTTTAGTTATTGGGTTCACCTGTGTCTTGTTTCCACCAGGGTATTTAAGCCCTCTGTTTTCTTTAGTTCCTCGCTCCGAGTTTGAGTAAGTGTACCCCTTACCCGTGGACTTCATTGTGGAACTGTGGACGTTATCCTTTTGGAAAGTACCCTTTTGTGTTTCCCTTCGAGAAACCTTTTGATTTTTGGACCTTGTTTTTGAGATTCCTGAGTTTTTTCCATTTTTTACTTTGTGGATTTTCTACCTTTTTTGTGTGGAATTATTCTTCGTTACCTGAAGGAATATATGTTGGTCCAATAAACTTCTTTACGAGACTTACTGTGTCTGCGTAACCTTTTGGGTCCAACCCTCCTCTAGTGGCTCAACCGGTTAAGTGACGGTTTCTAACACCGGAGACCCGAGCTCGAGGCTGGGTCCTGACACAAACCATCCAGAACAGCCACCGAATTTCTAGTAATATAATGGAAAGAATCAGCCACACTTTCGGCCCTAAAACTGTAGGAACTTTATAGCAATGCCCTAGTAACTATCCATACCTTTCAAGCAAAAGCTTACAAACTGCTTGTGTATATGTGTGTACTGTACATAATGTTTACTTCACCAAAAGCAAAATGGATGAACTGTGGATGAGTTTGATAAAAACAAGGGTAATGTAGTACTTCTCAAATATAAAGATATACAGGAATCCATCCTCTGTTGGTTGATAGCAAAGTCTGTGTTGTTTTTACAATTAGTTCATGATTTTAGACTTATAAATAACATATAAAAAAGAACTTTTGTTTTATTTTTACTCTACATTAAATATTAATGTGCACAACTTTAAGCAAAAAGACTTTAAGCAGTTAAAGGCGGGGTAACCGATTTCCGAATTACGCTTTAGACAAATGAGTTGGGCCGAGTACCAAAACAACCTTGTAGCCAATCTGCAGTAAGGTGCACAGTGCACAGGACGGACATTAGCCGAGCCGAGCGCTGACGAAAGCGACAGATGGGGGTAGGGTTGTGTTTGTTTTGGTGATTTGAACATCAACAACGGCTAAGAGAAATTGGACACCCCGCCTTTAAACCCGGCAGATAGGATGTGGAGAGATATTTAGTGAGCATTATCTCTGCCATGCTGATTTTGGACACACAACAAAACTCGGTCTGGAACATTGGACGAGAGATGATCCAAGACCATTATCTCACTCTGTGTGTGTGTGTGTGTGTGTGTGTGTGTGAGTGCGTGCGTGCGTGTGCGTGTGTGTTTGTGAATCCTTTGTCATCCAAAATCAGGTCATACACTGTCTGTACGTCCAATATTGAGGCAGTGAAAACTTCAGCGAGGTGGAAACCATAAAGTGAGGACAGGAAGGGAGTGTTTGAAAATCATATGAGGACGAAAGGAGTGTTGTGATAATCACCTGGAAACCACACTTCCTGATACATCTTCAACATCCCTTTTCTAAAAAGTCTAACTTTTTTACTATCCTGCTGGTAAAGCTGAGCATAACTAAACTGCTGACCTGTACATTGTAAAAGCATCAAACGTATACGGGAAAGTCATTTTTAAAGCGCTACAGTATGTAGCATTGCAGATGTGTGCTGAGTAGTTCAAAGTTTAAAATGTTTACAATTGTAATTTTTTTTTCACTTTTATCTCATGCTCTACAGAGTAGGACAATGGTAAAAATTTCAACATTCATGTTGAATTATGCAATTATTTATTAAAAATATGTTGTTTTTGTATTTTATGCAACATTTTTATGCAATTATTTATTTATACAATATATTTAACATGGGTTGTTGTATTGTTTTGCATTATAAAAATCTATAAAATCACATATCTGTCATAAATTATCAAGTGGTTGGCCATAATTATGATATTTTATTGACCTGGGGAAAACCTACACATGTCCAGTGTTTTTGCATTCATAGTCTTTTCCGTTCTTCTCTTGAACCCTTGTATGCCCGGCAAAAACAATAGCGGCCTGCCACAGCTGTGTTTACAACTCTGGCCCCATTTCCACCTTCCAAGGTGGGCCGCTTTTAAGAGGCCTTTTCAAAAACAGACAGAGCCCAAACACACAGAGACATTCACCAGGGAAGCTAAGAGACTTTTATCAGCACAAACGACTGATAATAAAGTGCTACATTCCCATAACAAAGCCATTAGTGTTGCATTATGCTACTTTCAAGCAGTGGACACAGTGCTGACGCTGAATAAGCGAAAAGGAAACTCGGTCATTCTCCACCATGTGAGGCCATCTGATGTTTTTCTTCTGTGGAAGGCCATGTCGTGAGATTGTTTGTTTTGCTGGTCACTTGGCTGGCAGGAGCGATGACTGTAGACACCGTCCTGGCTTCTGAGGCCCACGTGAGGTTACCAGACTGTTTCTGTTGATGAGAGGACGAGATTTCAGCTAAAGAGCTCAATGTAAAAATTAACGTAATGAAATTAAAAACCTTTTTTCTTTATTTGCATATAAATGGAACAAATACAGGCAATGGTGGGTAAGGTAAAGGTCGTTTTACTGGGGGAGGGGTTTAATGAAAATGTCCCAATGCAAAAATAATTTATTCAATCCAAGCCCTCCTTAAAGGGATCGTGAAAATTGTATTGTGCAGAACACAAAGAAGATATTTTGAAGAACATTGGTAACCAAAAAACACTGGCTCCCATTGACTTCCACACGAAATCACTGAGACATTTCTCAAAATAGCTTATTTTGTGTTTCACAGAAGAAAGAGTCACATACAAGTTATGAACGATATACTTTTTTAAAACAAACTATCCCAAACACAGTCTAGTTACTTTTTTCTTTTGTTTGTTTGTTTTTGAACGATCCAGACATGTTCTAGACAGAGATTGTCCCTAACAGATATTCACTGGAAATGTTCCTAAACTTTGTTCAACAATACAGAGAAATACGAGTAATTTTAGCACATTTTTGGAGTGTGTAAACATGTTTAGACTACAGAATACACAGATAACTCGACTGTAAACAAACTCTCAAAACAGTAGCGTCCCAGTGGTCTGCTTATTGTGACATGGTGTGACACATATTTTCTAGGCGCTGTTGTGCTTTGCTTTCTTTCTTTTATAACTTTGGATTTGGAAAGAAAGGCAGAGAAAGATACATACACACATGCAGAGAGAGGGAGAGAAAAACTGGGGGAATGAGGTTCTGTCTGGTTGAGGTTCTTCCTGAAAGTTCCGCCTCTCCTCCCCTGTTGTTTTTCCTGGCCAGCTGCACTTACTGTTCCCAGCGTGTGTGTGTGTGTGTGTGTGTGTGTGTGCATATGTATGTGAGTTTGAAAAGTTGCACCCCATCCACTCCCTTTCCCTTGAGCTTGCACACACACACCGCAAATGCTCATGATGAAAATATCTGTCTGCGTGGCTGCACACTGTTGGAATTTAACTACACACTATGAGTTCTCTAAAGTGGTAAACAAATTTGGATCATGATGGCGATGAAAGTTCACAGTAGCAATGAAATGAAGGACGCAGCCATGTTGGAGCCCATCCTGTTTGTATCATTTGTATCTTCCCCTCCAAGGACTCAACATAACACTTGCAATATGAGTCTGAAAATAGATATGATTAGGGATTAAAAAGTTCAAAAAAGAAACACAAAACCAGTATTAACTGAAAGAAAACAAGTTGACAAAAAGATTGAATCCAATATTTGGTGATAATATGGCATATTGAGTGATTTATAAGCTCTCTTTGGTAGGTGGGTCATTTTGACCCGGGAACACCACAAGTGTGATTCTGTGCCATTTTGTACACAATTAAAGCATTTCAGAACAAACTTCCTGGTTGAACAAATTAGTCTAGATTAATGTAGGCTAGTGTGAACATCAGTGGAAATTTTGGTCATATTTTATGTAATATTGCCAAAATTATTTTAAAAAATTGCTTTTTTCAGTCAAAAACTGAGGTGCCCAAGCTTAGATTACCTAGGCCTACAATTAATCCATTTGAAAAAGAAACACAAAACCAGTCCTAAATGAAAGAAAACAAGTTGACAAAAAGATTGAATCCAATATTCCAATAAAATTGCATAACATTATGTGGGATTTATACGCTCTCTTTGGTAGGCGGGTCAGTTTGACCGGGGAACACCAAAAGAATCAGAAATCAGAATCAGAAAGAGCTTTATTGCCAAGTATGTTTGCACATGAAGAAATTTGTTTTGGTGACAGGAGCATCCAGAACACAGAAACAGCAACAACAGTACACAGAGACCATAACACAATAGAATACAGTACACAATGATTTAAATAAGGGCCTATGGGTATAAAAAATTAAGAAATACAATACAATAAACATAAGATAAAGATAAAGTGTAACAAGTTGGGGAAAAAACACAAAAAAGCAATAAAAAAGTACATTCTTTTGTGAGAGGTTGTTATAGTCTTTGTGAACAAAGTCACCAAATTTCAGTACATTCCAATAACATTACATTAACTACTTTTTGGGTAAAAAAAAAATTCGGGTTAAAATGACCGGAACACAACATGACAGTGGTTCAACCAAAACTTTAAGCTCTGCCATCATTTACTTACACCCATGTAGATTGTACCCTCATTGTAGATGTAGAGTTTTTTTTTTATTCCTGTGCTGTTGCATCATGCCAGATATTATGGTAACACTTTTTTATTCATGTTAATTCCTTGTGCATTAACTAATGTTAACAGGTACAACTTTTGATTTAAAAATGTATTAGTGAATGGTGAAACTAATATGAACTACGATTAATAAATAAACAATAAAAGTATTAGTTCACCCAAAAATAAAAATTCTGTTATCATTTACTCACCCTTGTCATTTCAAACCATGTGACTTTCTGTCTTCCCTAGAACAAGATATTTTGAAGAATGTTGTTAACTGGCCCCAATTCACTTGCATTGGTTTTGTGTCCATACAATAGAATGAATGCTGTTCGGTTACCAACTTTCTTCAAAATATCTTCCTTTGTGTTCTACGGAAGAAAGTCATTAAGGTTGAAATGACAAGAGGGTGAGTAAATGATGACAGAATTTTCATTTTTGGGTGAACTATCACTTGAAATAATTCATGAACTAATTGTTAACAAACACAACCTTATTGTAAAGTGCTACCGATGGTTCTTTTACTTATTTTACATATTAAATAAAAAAATGACAGTGTAAACATTTACAGATTATTTTTTACAATTTCTTATTACTGTCCAACGTTCAGTTGTTTCTACACTCTCTTCCTACAGAGACAGATTTTTAGACATGTGGACACTATAGTTACGTTTAAGTTAAAATGTTTTTAGATTTTTCTGTATGTTTTTACAGTTTTTAGCATTTGACAACACAAGTTGATAAAAAAATGTCAAGACTTAAATTTAAAACAGAAGCTAATGAAAAAAATAGAAAAATCTATTTTTGCAAAAAATCTGTTTTTGAACAAAGTGACATATGTCGCACATGTAAATGATTTCCACTGATACTGGATTGTGTGCTATTAGTCATCATTCTAGTACCTCATGATGTATTCATTATTTACATTTGGCAGATGCTTTTATCCAAAGCGACTAACATTGCATTGTACTATACATTTGTTTTTTTTAAGTATGTGCAATCCCTAGGATTGAACCCATGACCTTGGCGTTGCTAGCGACATGCTCTAATCACTGAGCCACAGGAAAGCTAACATTTATTATTTATTTCACACTTCACATTCCCAGATTTTACTGGAAACTCCTACCAAAATACAGGGACAGTTTTAGAATTGTGCTCATTGGAAAAGTATTTCAGTGGTCCAGACATGAATAGCTCACCTTCATGAGTGTGTGCATGTGACACTGAGGGTCTTAGCACTTCCCGCTGTGACGTCCCCGTGGATAAGGGGGCAGCTAGAGGGGTTACGGAAGTATTCAATCGCACATAGATGGCACCGTGTTTGAAGGTCAATACACCAGGGGGCTGAATCACATTCTTACTGGAAAGCAATGACTCACTCCCAGCCCCCCTTTTCAAGCTTGTCCATCCAACAGATGTTACTGCACTCTTCCTTAATGGCTAACAGGTTTCATTCTCATTGTCGCGTGGAATTTCCCTTCTGTGCATGTTTAGCATTTTTTGCTTATTGTTTTGATCGTGTGATGGTATTCTTACAGTGAATAGGCCTACAACATATTCCAAAATTATTGAATAATTCTGGCAGTTGTATAGTTTGTTCACATGAGCCATTTGGTTTAATATTGGGTATCTAATAAAACACTCTGGGTGATTTATGTGTTAAAACAGATTTGAAGCCGCTGTAGCATTTAGCCAAATGAAGCCGTAAAAATGGCAGAAAACTTGATATTCTACAAAAGTCACTGCTGTTGCATGTCTTACAGAAAGAAAACTGCAAAAGGAAACTTTCTAATAAAGTGTGTGTTGACGTAGAATCGGTTATGTAACTACAGCGCTACCGCAGTTCGCTAGAGATATAAAAGATTGGAGTTCCCAAAGGGTTCTGATCTGTTGGTTGAGCTTTTGTGGGTGTGAGCTGAAGTTATGTGTTTACCACATGTGATAATGCAGCTCTTCTGTGGCACTCAAGCATTAAAGGAGCCACAGGGTTTAAAGCTTTGGCACCGTGGGTGGAATCCAACACAGGTTTTAGTTTAAACACTATTACCGAGCTCAAGTCAAACTGGAAGGCCTCAGCATCCAGGTGCCTCATCGATGTGGGCGAAGCACGTTGTTCAGTAAAGGCCTTGCAGGGGTGAATTATTCTTGCAGAAGCTGTGTTGAGTGGAGCTGGAGAGGTTTGGGCTCGAAATAAAATCCACCTACTGACTGAGACTTGCCTCCCTCTGCATTGATGTAATTCAACATTTATATAACACAAACTCCCACTTAAAAATACTTATATCAACCACACCAACGTACATATTAAAAACATGTTGTTTTAGAAAGAGTGGGAAGTGTTTTCCACCATGGGAATACTGCAAAGTCTAGCTATATATTTTCTCATTATTTACTCACTCATTCTGTTCCAAATACATGCTGTTGTTTTGTTTTCTGTGAAACAGGAAAGTATAATGATCACATTATGCATTTACATGTTTATTCAAAGTGACTTGCAGTGCATTTGTTGTCTTGGTGTCATACCCATAACCTTGCATCACTAGTGGCGTGCTGTCCAGGAACTCTGTCTGTATTTTAAAATAATATTACGTAACTCTTTTTGTGTATAAACATGCTATAATATTTTAGAAGAAAATACTGGGTGTGTGCAGACTGTCCTGGCAGTGTGCATGTTGAAAATAAACAACCCACTCTTGTTTTCTTATGTTGGTGTTGTTTGTGCTCGTCTAGGGACTTGATGGACATCGATTTGCCCAATAAGATCACTCGGAAATTTCAATTTGTTGCTTCCTGTCTCTGATTGGTCAAACTCGTCCGTGTGGGCGAAACCGCATTTTCCGGTTTTCCTTCTAAATTCTTAATGCTTTCAGTGTTGTACGGAGTGGATATTAGTATCTGTTGTTTACGACCTGGATTACAAATAAAACAATGGATGGTATCAATCTTTACAAAGTATCCGTTCATACTAAGCTAGATAGGAATTGATCATTTATCACGCGCGCAACAGAAAATCAAAGATAAGAAGGCTAACAGCGTTCTTTCATTGTAAAAAGGCAACTTGATCTGGGGTGTGCACGCGCTGGGTCGAAGGCTTTTTGTTGGACTCCCTTGGATGTTTTATTACTAACTTTCTTTAAATTTTGTGGTAAGTTTACACAATTCAGTCTTTCAAATAACTTTTTAAATGGCCGTGTCAGATTGCCATTGGTGCTTATTCAATCTTACCTATAACGTTGCTGTTATGTTTTTGTGCCATCAAACAATTGTTTAAAGCATGAAAATTACGAGTGTGATTTGTATAGCGTAACGTTACAATATTTTTCCAGATGACCGCACATTTATTTAGCTTTAATGTGGCTGTTCGCTAATCGTACAGGTGGAAAGGTTTTTTCGTCTTCTTACGTACATAAATTGACTGTAATCATGTTTGCTTTTCACTTGTGTTGCTCATACATGTGTAAGAGTGATATCGCATACTTGTGATTTTCAGTCTTATGAGTCAGTGGTGCGTAATGAAGGGCAGGACTGTCTGCACCTAATGTCTACTAAGATCTTTTCCTCCTGTTAGTGTTTCTATCTGCTTGTTTCCCCCAGTTGCACCATGCATGCGTCTTTCATTTGTGATGCAAACGCCTTTAATCTTTTTCCTAAATTGTTTAATTTCTTAATTTCTCCAGTTAAGGAAAGTTAGCAGTTAAGTTGTTAACTCTAGTTTTAGGGAAGTGTCACCTTTAATGATTGATGAATAAAGAACGAGGAAAACGCGAGATTTCGTGCGCACGTAACGTTAAATCAGTGCGAGTTATTGTTGTCATGGACACATCGTTGCCAGTCAAATGTTGTTTTTGGAAGGTTTGGAATTTTTTTAAACGTTTCGCGTTCGAATTTTAAACAGTTTGTTCCTAGAAAATGTTTTGCTGGAACATAATTTTGCCTTTAAGTTACGCCAGTGGTGCCAATTTCAGCCTCCATTAACTAACATGAAAAAAGTGTTTTTAAATAATTAGTAAACATTGAAATCAACTTGAACTAAGGCTAATAAATGTTTTTTGTTAACGCGTGTTTTTGTTAATTCAGTATCAACAAATTCGACCTACTTGTAGTGTTACTGAAACACTTGTTTAATAGTTTATATTATTAATAAAGAAATATAGTAAAATAGGCCTTTCACACATGATGTTGTACATTTTGAACTCCGAAAAGGAGATCAGTGGTTCAAGAAAAAACCTGCTTGACCACAGGACATTACCTTAATCCTATAACAGTGTTAGAGCTAAGAGTATAGTATGCTATGCAGGAGCTGCCTGTATGCTATACAACTTTCCTTACTGATGTTTATGTCCACAGAACCAACATGCCACAGACAACGCCATATTCAGGCAAATTCAGCCCTAGTTCTTACAACAGCGGTCATGATCATCGACAGCCAGTGGAGGAAAACTATGGAGGTTTACACTACCGGGATAATAAGCTTGTGTCGGGGTCTCTAGAAGCCCTGGTCCAACTGCTCGTCCCTACTGTGGACTATTGTCCTGATGTACGTATTCAACCTATAGATGCTTCTTATAATGCCACACTTCCATAAAACTGGATACTGTTTTATAAACCTGTGGTTAGTTACCATTTGACAGCAAATGTCTAATGTTGTCTGACATTGCAAACCTCGTCATTTTCCAGAGATCTTACATCTTCACCTTCCTGCTAAGTTCCCGCCTCTTCCTGCATCCGTTCGAACTTATGTCGCGTGTTTGTTACCTTTGTGTGGACCATTACAGAGTTGGTGACCCACAGACAGATAAGGTACATGTTGTAATGCTGGATCGAGCAGTATGACCAAAATGTTACATTGTGGTATATTTATATGTGCAGTCTTATTTAAAAAATGTAGCTATTTCTCTTGATATACTTCTGTTATGATTACACAGCTGTATTTTAAAACTTAAAAAGTAATGCAGTCAAGTAAAAAAACATGAATTTCTTTTTTATTAATTGATTTCTAACCCAAAACAAATGCTTGCAAAAACAGCCGCCTCACATTATATAACACATCTTGAGACTCTTAACAGTGATATACATCATAAATTAGGTTTATTAATATATTGAGCCAGATTTCAAGCCATTGTGTTTTAACTAGTATACACGTGATGCAAATCAGTTGGAATTTATATTAAAGTGATCACGCAAAAATAAACATAGTGTCATCATTTACTCACCCTCTTGTCATTTCAAACCAGTATGACTTTCTTTGCTCCGCATAACACAAAAGAAGATATTTTGAAAAATGTTGTTAACTGGCCCCCATGTACTTGCATTGGTTTTCTGTCCATACAATAGAAGTGAATGGGGTGGGGTCCAGTGCTGTTCGGTTACCAACGTTCTTCAAAATATCTTATTTTGTGTTCTGCGAAAGGAAGTCATAAAGGTTTGAAATGACAAGAGGATAAGTAAATGATGACAGAATTTTCATTTTTAGGTGAACTATCATTTTAATGTTCCAAATTGCTTGGAATGCTTGGATAACAAACAATCCACAGCTAAACCATGTTTACATAGCATTCAGGCATAGTGTCATACCGCCCAGCCTGACTTTAAAACACACGCTTATACATTTACAACTTAATATGAAATATGATTAAGGATAAATACTAAGTGTAACTGATTCATAAGGATGGGCCTTTAGTGCTGAATTATCCATGTCTACTTAACAGAAACGAATACGGGAAATAGCACCAAAAATCGTGCAGCTGCTCACGGAATGGACAGAGACCTTTCCGTACGACTTCAGGGACGAGCGAATGATGCGCAGCCTGAAAGAGATGACCCATCGTCTTGCCTTTGGAGATGAGGTCAGCAGCCTTTGAAATCAGATGGACCTGGTGATGTCATCCTTACAGTACTGATGATGCAATACAAACATCATGAGTACTGTGCATGATGCATCACATGTCTGCGTCATAGAACATAGGCATAATGAATAAGTATGACTACATGGTATACAGCCTTTGTATGAATAATTTTATAATCTGACCACGTGTTGTTACAGTATGTCAATGTATTGGAAAATAACACGACAACAGCCAAATGGGTTAGTGCGTCATAACCGATTTGCACTTACGCCCCTGTTGGCTCCAAGCCCTCAGTGATGCTTTTCCTTTTTAAACGAGCTGTAATAACAACAGGATTGCTTACAGTCAATATTTAGTTGCCAAATGTTTTGATTGGCTACATACGCAAATGGCAATGTTCTTATGATCTGTTTTTGCCTAGCTGTCACGGAGGGCCATGCAGAGACTCATTCAGCGGCTCTTGCGCAAACTGACCACCCTCGGGCAGTACGAGGAGTCGCTGGCAACAATCAGCGCAGCCGCCGCTATGGACAGACCCGTCGCCTTGAAGGCCAAGCAGCAGTTGGTGCGCAGAGATGACTGCGTTTTGAATCTCTGTGACGACCCTTTCGTCTTAGCCCAGCAACTTACACACATTGAGATGGTAAGTGATCTGTGTTCCCAATCACATTTGACATAATTGACTTTTTTGGAACTTAAAAAAATATTTATGTACCACCGTTGTTCGGAAAGCATGAAAACAGAAATGATTAAAAAGCTTCTCATTTTGTGTTCTGTGGAAATTAAAAATTATTTAAGTTTGGGGTGAGGAAATAATCAATGAATTTGAGTAAATACTGTAAATGAGTTCACTGTTCTGTGCCTTAAAGTCATTAATTTAACTATGTATATTTGAACAAATGTACTGTTTTCTAGGAGAGGCTCAGTTATATTGGCCCTGAAGAATTTGTGCGATCGTTTATTCAGAAGAGACCCTCAGACAACCATAAGGTAGGCAGGCCAAACTGCTGTGTCTAAAGTTTACGTACAAAACTGTGAAACACTGATTTGGGTTTAAAATTGTTTTTAATTATATCACACAATATATGGCAGAGATTTGTGAACAAGCATCTAAACACTCCGATTCAATGGATTAACAAAGAACATTTCTTTTATTTTAGAGCTTCTTTGGCAAAAGAAAGTCAAGTAACTTGGAGGCTTACGTTGAATGGTTCAACAGACTAAGCTACCTTGTAGCCACAGAAATTTGCATGGTAAGGAAACAACAATTTTAGGAACAAATCCTTTCAGCCCTAGCATTTATGTATGTGATTTGTATGTTATGTATATCTATTGAAAATAGCTATAATAGGCAACAAGCAGATTGCTTATTTTGCTAAGTAGTTTTACCAGTGTCCTCTAAAAAGTTTTATTTGTTTTGCTATTATTGACACTATACTGCCCTCTTCTGGTGTTTAGCCTGTGAAGAAGAAACACAGAGCCAGAGTTTTGGAGTTCTTCATCGATGTGGCACAGGAATGCTTCAACATTGGCAACTTCAACTCCCTGATGGCAATTATTAGTAAGTATATGTTAATCGGAGTTATTAGGCATCAATTCTTTAAAAGGTAATATTAATAAAAACTATTTTAAAAAGGACTTTGTCGACATATGGTTATGCCATACAATTTAGGGTTAAAAGTGCTGTGAGTTTTGGTCATTTTGTCAACTTCTGGTTCATATCTTCCTCATTCCTTTAACTGCAAACTCTGCCCCCCAAAACATGAAACCAGACCTGAAATGATTGACAGGGAGTAAGAATCTGAGATTCTGAATGGGTGATTCTCATGAAATCTTGGTGTCAAGATGTAAAACATGATTTTCTTTTAAAAATAAAACTCGCATCTACAACTTTGCTTTTTATTAAATTAAAACAATGTATGACATACTTAAAGACATTCATTTAAAAACTTTTGCAAAAAAGGCTGTAAAAAGTTAAAACTGTCAATCTCATAGCAACCGAAGCCATAATGCCTAAGCAAGTTTTATTAATCATACATAATAAGACATTCATAAATTATATTTTAATAGTAAAATTATATATGTAACATTTTACTTCAGTAATGAGAATGAAATAAGTTGTGTACACAGCGTGCGTGACAAGAGAATATTAAGCTTTAAAATATAGAATATGAAGTAATCTATTAATCTGTTAAGGCAGATGTGTTTCTTCAAATAAAACCAAACTTAATGTGTAAACAGTCCTTTAAAAATGTTACGGAGGATGAGAATATTAGTCATGGACACTTCTTTTTTCTCCACTATTTCTTAATTTCTATTAAACATGAATATTTTTTTAAAAAATTGCCATTTGAGAACATCTAAAAGAACACCCAATTATTTTTTTTCAAAATTATTTAATTTCGTTATGGCAATGAGAATTTCAGCAAAAAAAAGTAAATACATAATTAATTCCTATGTTAAAATGATGGTTTGTGCAAGGTAGAGAATCCTTATGATTTTTTTTATGAATTGTATGTTTATAATTACAATCTTTACTGTCATGATGTTTCAGTGGTTTCGTGAGAATGACCCGGCTGTTTTCCAGATACTGTTTTTCTTTTGCTTTTGTCTAGAGGTTCAGTCTATATTATTTTCAGTATACAGTATATATTTCAGGTATTTCAGTAATACCTATCCAAACCTTGTTATGTAAAGACAGCCAGAATGATAAGATCTGGACTGAATGCCAAAATCGTAAAAAAATTTCACTGATTTATTTTGTACTTTGCAGCGGGGATGAACATGAACCCTGTGTCCCGGCTAAAGAAGACCTGGAACAAAGTCAACACAGACAAATTTGACATCCTTGTGGTAAGCCATGCAAGCTCTATAGGAGAACGTGTTTACAAGACAAAACTCCATGCTTGTACATATTTAATTTTATTGTTTTGGTACCATAGCACCAAATGGACCCATCCAGCAATTTCTACAGCTACCGCACTGCACTACGTGGAGCGACTCAGAGATCAAGCACAGCACACACAAGCCAGGAAATGGTAATATAATGCCTCAGTTTTTTAAATATAACATTTTAAACAAAATGTAAACATATGTTCACCCTCTTTCTGTCTTTCCATCAGATTGTTATCCCATTCTTCAGCTTGTTCATCAAAGACATCTACTTCCTGAATGAAGGATGTGTCAATAGATTACCTAATGGCCGCATCAATTTTGAGGTATGGTTTTTTCTGTCATTTTGAGCGTGGTTATCACATTAATTATATAGCATATTTTTCAATAGTATGACAATAGTTTCACAACTTTTTCAGATTTAATGAGTAAGTTTAAATACGGTTATATGATTAATTAAAATTTTCTTTCCTACTCTAACAGAAATTTTGGGAGTTGGCCAAGCAGGTGAGTGAGTTCCTGTCGTGGAGGCAGGTGACATGTCCATTCGAGAGAGAAAGGAAGTTGCTACAGTATCTCATCAGCGTGCCAGTATTTAGTGAGGATGGTGAGTTTTCTCTCCTGTTCTTCTTGATCTTTAGTGAACTACAGACCCCGACACAAAAACAGACCCATGAATCTGCTTGAATTATATGTTCCAGAGCTCCAGCTCGCTTCATATGAAAGCGAAGGTCCAGAAAACAACTTGGAGAGGGACACTCGGCGTTCGCTCAGGTCTGAACCCTGAAGTCCTATTTTGAAACTGCTTTCATCTGGCACTGCAGAATAGAAATGTTCAATATAGTTTTTGTTTTTTATTTGTTGTAGGTCATCTCTTAGCAGAATGTAAACCGCAACTTTGGGATTGTGTTCTGACAAAGGACTGTTGGCACTAAAGACTCTGAAGGACGTAATCAAGGCATTTGTTTGTTCGCGTTTATTATTGAATTTGAGGCTGGATTCTCATTGCGACAGTAACACTATGCTAAAAAAACATATTCATCTCATGTACCTCAAGTACCGTAATGATATTATATAAAATCTCTTGGGTGAATTAAGAGCATGTCGCTGGCTGACCTGTTCTTTTACACGTTTTTGCAATTATTTTTGCTCTTGGTAAAAGGTATTAAGTTTTTGTGTACTGAACATATTTGTTACAATATGAAAATATATTTTTGTGTATGATAGTTGTATGTTGTGTCAGTGTACATGTTTCCCTATAAAGAAATCTCTGAATTAAGTTGACTTTGAGTGTTCAGTATTTTTTATTTGGAAAAAAGTGGATTATGGTTTACATGTATACGAGAGAGAAATTCTGAGCTGTATATTATTGTTATTGTACAACTCCTAATTTAAATGTGCTTATTCATTATGACAAGGAGGCAGCTTCCCCAATACAAAGGCAATGGAAAGGGTTGGATGGTTTTCACCCGGTGGGCGTGGTTTTCATGATGCGAGACTTTATAAAATGATAGACACAGCAAATCTAGGCCACGCCCATAACCGGGGAAAACAGTCCAACCCTGTTGTGGAAAAATTTCAGTCTTGTAGTTCAAAAAATCTCTGAGACAAGAAGGTCCGGATGTTGAGGAGTTAACTTTATTTGCTCGAGCCAAACAAAGTGAGATGTTCCAAGTCATCTAAAAACCAAGTGTTTTCAGTCTACAGTTATAGTAAAATGTCTGAAAGGTGGTCCTTTCTAAAACCAATCAGGTAGATTCCCGTTATCTCTTATTTTTATTAACCAATTGTTATTTTCTGCCACCAATATATCCCAGGCAACAAGGTGCGTATTATTCGTGGTAGGCTGGCTATTACCTAATTTTTAAAATATATTTTTATATATCCTCGCCCACCACAATTATGTAATGGTCATCATGACCTGTTTCCCCTTCTTCACCTCCTGTGGTAAAACTGTGGCCTTGCTCAATGTAGATTATAGTCATAGTAACGGGCGGAACATG